>NC_081545.1:17032630-17034604 GCF_901000735.1 Corylus avellana | reverse complement strand
TGGTGGATATCAAAACCCTAATCCTTTTTAGGTTTAATTTATCTTTTATTTTAATTCAATAGTGACAATTGAATTTTATTTGTTTAATTAAATAGGAAATTACTTCTAAACATAATTTACCAATCCTCGTGGGAATGATCTCGTATTTGCCTGCTATACTATCGTTTGATCATGTGCACTTGCGAGTAAAACATACTAAGCATTTGCCTATTAATTTATGTGGGTATTTGGCACAACAAGTTTTTGGTGCCGTTGTCGGGGATTATGTTAAATTATGTTTAGAAATTTTTTTCCTTTAGTTTAATTTTGTTTCTTTTATTTATTTATTTATTTATTTTTCTTTTTTCTGTTTTGTTTAGTTTTTAAATTTGTTTGTTTTATGTTTCTGTTTAATTTTTACATTTTTTTTCGTTTCTGATTCTGTCCGCAAATCTGATTTAATTTGCGGCAGTGCGATCGTGCGCACTGTTGCCTATGAGCCCTATATGCTTACATTTTGCGACATTACGCTCGAGCGCCCATTCCAGGGAGATCGAGCGCAGCTGTGCGATCGAGCGCAAGTGCACTACAATCGAGCGCACAGCCAGATAGCAGTACTGAAGCTGCTAATTTCAATTTTGCTTTTATATTTCATTTTTATTTTTATTTTATTTTTTGTTATTTTTGTTTTTATTTTATTTTATTTTATTTTGTTTTCTGTTTTCTTTTATTTTGCCTTTTGTTTCTGTTTTTTTTTTTTTTTTTTTTTTAATTCTATTGTTTTTTATTAATTTTTTATTTTTATTTTGTGGTTTTAATTTTTTTTTGTTTTTGTTTTATGTCCGCAACTTTGAGCTACCATGCGGCAGTTGGATCGAACGCAAGTCCTCGACGATCGACCGCACCATTGCTAGACAGCAGTACTAAACTGCTGTATTTCTAGTCTACTGTAGTGCGACAGAGCACCCAACCAGAGGAATCAAGAGAACCACTGCGATCGACCACATGTCCCCTACAATCGAGCGCACCTCCATCCAGCAGTATTGAAGCTGCTGTAAATTCCAAATCTGATTGGTTTCTTTTTCATGCAGGGTCGTTAATCTCAGAATTTAGCAATCATTCCATACGACGCTTGCTCTATGCACTTGAGTCCTCAATCAGGCTAGGGTACATGATCTCCTTCCAGGTTTTATTTTTTATTGTTGTCCAATTCAAATTCTTTACTTATTTTTATACAACAATGTGTTGCACTTGACTGGTATTTGGTTGGAATTTCATTTATTTATTCTAGGGACAAGTGTGCTTCAGTTCAAGTTTGGGGGTGTGCTATAAGCCATGCTATTCCAGACAATTTCACCCATATCTCGGGTAAATTCTTTCCATGTTATAGATAAGTTGGGGATAATGTGTAATTTAAGTTTTCGGGTATGGGAGACACTTCACACACACTTTGTCCCAGTTTTATTTTGTTTTTATTTTTGTTGTTTGTGAAAAGAAAAGAATATATATATATATATATATGTTTGTCTTAAGATTTTGGTTGATCTGAAAGAATTGTGATTTGATTTCATTGGTATGCTTAAAATTTTGAACACATGATCTAATGATAAAATTTTTCAGTTTGGTTACTTGCTTTAGGCAGTTGAGAATTCACATGTTTGATCTGATTTACACAAGCACACTAGCACATAATTTGTGGGGTATGACATGAAAGTCTGATGTGCGTGTTTCTACGTCTTGGGTGAAACTTGATGATCTATTAGATGGATACTTTGGCATATATATATGTAAAAAAAAAAAAAAAAAAAAAAAAAAGATCATTGACAAGTTTTTCACTAAGTAACTCGACCTCTTACCTCAAAGCATTGAGTGTTCACGTCAAAAGGTGAAGAATTTTGATTTGGTTAATGTCATGGTTAGTTTGGTTTCATAGCCTTTTTGAGTCGAGTTAGTAAGTCCTAGGGGTGTTTTACACCTAATGCCTTAAAACCATCT
>NC_081545.1:17030984-17032530 GCF_901000735.1 Corylus avellana | reverse complement strand
ACCCTCATGAGACTTCACTCGTCCTTTAGGGAATTCCTAGGGGTTTAAAACGCTTGTAGCATATGCTAAATGCAATCGTACATCCCACAAAAGATGGATTTATCTTTTTGTTTTCTGGTTTTCCATTTAGTTTCTAGTTTCGTATTGCTAAGGGATTAGCAATATGTAGGTGTGTTAAGTGCCAAAATATTCATATTTTAGACCTTAACTTATATGTGTTAATTCCTTAGTTTTGTTAGTTTACGCTATTTTAGTTTTTTTATGTGTTTTCTTTGTTTTTGTAGGCTTTTGGAAGAAAAGGAAGCAAATCTGGAAGTATTGGGCTTAAAGAGCAAATTTGGGAAAAGCTGGAGGCTCTGGTAGTGCGATCGATCGCAGGGGAACTGTGATCGACCGCACTACAAGCAAAAGGACTAGACGAGTGCAGCCTTGCGCTTGTGCGCACACAAGGAGACTCGATCGTAGACGTGTGATCGAGCGCACATGGGCTGCGACAGATCACATCAATGCGCTGGAGAATAGTCAGGTGCAGCCAAAATTCCCTTTCCTTCCATATTAGGGTATTCCAAGTCCCACTTGTAATAGGACTAAACCCTACGAATTTTCTAGGTTTACTAGGGGTTCTAGGATTTCTTTAGGCCTATAAATAGACCTCTTAGCTTCTAGGAAATGGTGTGGAGAAAGAGGCACAAGCTCTAGAAAGGAACTAAAGGCTAGATCAAGAGGAGTTTGGGTTTTTCTTCTCTTCCACCTATTATTTTTGTTATGTAGTTTATATTTTAATTGGGGCTAGATTGAAGCTCTAGTCATGTCTATTTAGGATTTCAATATTGGCGTCTTTGCTACAATTATATTTTGGTGTATTTAACTTGGTTAATTCCTGTTTTCTTGAATTCCTCATATGTGTCTGCCTTATTAACATATGCATGTAGTATGGATTAGTTAATTAAATCAATTTGGATGACTGAGTCCTGGGTTTAATAAGAGTAACAAAAGAAATCCACACCGGGTTCTTGGGTTAATCAACATGGAAAACCGGGAGTACACACCCATGCCATAGGTTCCATGTGTTTGTTGATTTTCATAGATTCGTGCTTTCTTAAAGAACAACTTAGTATATACCCATGCTAAATCCTTTAAGAAAGAAAAGAATTAGAGTATACACTCATGCCTAATTCATTACTTAGGGAAATCTATAGCTTAAGGAGTATACACATATGCCCTTAGGTTGGCAAACATTAAATATACCAGTATGATTGGCGCATTGGCATATTGTTATCTTAATTAGTCTGATTAGTGGTGGATATCAAAACCCTAATCCTTTTGAGTTTTGTTTATCTTTTATTTTATTTCTTTATTGTAACTCAATCGTGACAATTGAGTTTATCTCTTAATTAAATAGGAAATTACTTCTAAACATAATTTACCAATCCTCGTGGGAATGATCTCGTATTTGCCTACTATACTATTGTTTTGATCTTGTGCACTTGCGAGTTAAAACATACTAAATATTATCTATTAATTTAGGTAGCATTTGGCACAACAC
>NC_081545.1:17011631-17030884 GCF_901000735.1 Corylus avellana | reverse complement strand
AATCCCCATGGGAATGATCCCATACTTGCACCCTAAACTATTGTCTTGATCTTGTGCACTTGCAAGTTAAAACGTACCAATTATTATCAATTAAATTAGGTAGTATTTGGCACAACATCCAACGGCTTTCTTATTCAATTTCTTACAATCATCGTTGGTTGCAGTAACTGGTTTGACACCTTGCAACACAATAGGGTGAAACAACTCCTTGCAATACAAAATATCTTCCATCCAAGTCTTCCAAATTCAATAATTGAATGTTAGTTTAACCATGCTGTGGGATGACTCTTCCATTTAATTTACACAAGAAATCCACATTGATAATGAACCAAAAGGCTCTGATACCACTTTGTTAGGGGTGAACACCAATTCTGCTGAGCATTTGAAATTGGTGTTCACCCCAAACAATTTTTTTTTCAAGATTGGCTCACCTCCCTAGAGGGATTATTTTGAATGGTTCATGATGAGTGCCAAATATTCCATATTTGAACCCCTTAATTTGCATTTGTTAATCCTTTAGTTTTATTATAATTTGATGTTTTGTGTTAGTTTTCGTATTTTTGCTTTTTTGCAGGTTGCTGAGTGAAAAGTGTGGATTTGAGATGATAAATGCAAAGTTTGGAAGTAAGCCACCCAAGAGAGGCATCGAGTGCACCAGGCTGGCGCTCGAGAGCATTTGCGTTCGAGCCCAACAGCCCTATGCTCGACCACATATGCACACGAGCATAGGCACTAGCGCTGCACTACAGGAGATATTATCGCATGTGTGAGTATGCTCGAGTGCACTGTCCATGCGTGTAACGACCTAGATTTTAAAACTTTTATTTAAATAATATTAAATAGATTAAAAATATAATCGATAAATTAGAACAATGATATGTGGATTAATGATATTAAATAACTATTTAGTGTTAAAGGTATATTACATTGATTTTTGACCTCTTATGTATATTACTTCAATTCTAAAATTTAGCTTCACTAATATGTTTATGGGCATAATCAAACCCAATCTAGTGAATAAATTATTTATATTGTTGTTTAGCGAAGTCATAAATTAATTTGAAGCTTTTCAGTTTTTTTAGCCTAAAAAGCAGTGTCTTAATTTTCATACTGTCTAAATGAGATTAAAACTGCTAAAGAAAGATACCAAGGCTAGCCACCTTTGTTGAAAGCTTAAAGTCTTCTAGTAATGATGATTATAGTAAATATCATGATTATAATGATTTAATAAGGCAAGTGGCCAAGTGGGAATGAAAATAGTTAAAGCCTAAGTTGAATTGGAAACTTTGTATAGGCCAAAAATAGACTCAAACAAACTCGGATGAAGTCGAACCAAAAATATAAAATGTTTGTCTCGGAGTCCTCTATCTACTCTCAAAATTTCATGTCAATCGGAGTACATTTGGACATTGAAAAATGGATCGGAATACACTGCCCTCATTTTGGACGAAAATTCTAATTGGTATAGAGCATGAAATATGGACTAGGTTCATTCTTTTGGTTAAATACATCTCAACCCTTAGATCAAATGTGTAAAAATAAATCCTAACCATTCATTCTCTTATAAATATAGCTTTAGCTAAATTCACTTTCACTTAAGTTTTTACAATCTTAGAACAAGTAAAATTGTTTGCTCCTCCTTTCATTTTATTTCTAGTTCTAGTCAAAAACCATATAGCCTAAAATCTTTCTTGTAGTATTCAAATGTTTTTCTAAACTAGCTAGCTAGAGAAGATTTGGTGGAGCTTTACTTCTAAGGATTTTTGGGTAAGTGTTTCTTGTATAAATATCATGATTTATTGCTTTTATCACTTGTTCTCATTTAATTGTTTAAAGACCCAATAAGCGTATAATGTAAAATAAAGTAATGGATACAAGTGAATTAATAATAAAGAGTTAGTGGACAAAATCAATTAAGGACTTATAATATTATCTATATATTATTTACTTTATAGTATTTATATTCAGTCATTTCTTTTATGTCATTTAAATTTCTGTTCATATTTCTGGCGGTAAGGACCATTTGATCTCATCCCCGAAATATGCATTATTTACATTCAGTTATTTCTTTTATGTCATTTAAATTTTTGTTCATATTTCTGACGGTAAGGACCATTTGATCTCATCCCCGAAATATGCATTATTTACATTTAGTTATTTCTTTTATGTCATTTAAATTTCTGTTCATATTTCTGGCGGTAAGGACCATTTGATCTCATCCCCGAAATATGCATTATTTACATTCAATTATTTCTTTTATGTCATTTAAATTTATGTTCATATTTCTGGCGGTAAGGACCATTTGATCTCATCCCCAAAATATGCATTATTTACATTTAGTTATTTCTTTTATGTCATTTAAATTTTAAATCATATTTTTGGCGGTCATCCCCAGAATATGAATTCAGTATTTACATTCAGTCATTTCTTTTATTGTCATTTAAATTTTGATTCATACTTTGGTAGGTACGGACCATTGGTCTAATCTCCAAAATATGAGTCATGTTTTATATATATTATTTATAATACTTGTTTGTATTTAGTGATACTGGCCATTAGCCTCGTCACCAAAAATGAATTCAGGCATAAAGCTTGTTATAAGTAATTATCTTAGATTAATATAATAAAATGAGTAAGTAAAGATGAAGTGACGGATAATAAATAAATATAAAAAGATGAGGGTCTTTAAACAATGATATAATTGGAGAATGAACTAAGTATTGTTTGTATGTATGTATTATATGCAGAAGTGGAGCAGAATACTACACTAAGGAGAGTAAGTATGGATATACTTACTGAGTACTAGCTTTGTTTTATTGTTATAGGAATTCTTATTTTGTCTTATTGATATAATTTTGCAATACAACTGCTGCATAATGTGTCTAATAAAATGGGCTGATAAGATAGCCACCTTAAGAACAAGCTGGGTGGATTGCCGCGAGGAACTGTCGGTATCTCAGTGGATGGGGGTATATAACCGTCCAACAGGCCTAATATATAACTAAGCTGGGGCGGTGTAGTTGCCAGCACCAAACAAGTAAACCTCTAAAGTGTGAGGGACATAACGGACGTAAGCGGGCTGAGAGCTCATGAGAAGAGGTTTGAAGAAAGATTATCATAAAACACAAACTAATCTGTCATTACGCTGCATTCACAACTCATTCATTATTATATATTTTAGTCTTTAATCTTATTTGTTCAAACTAGTCTTTTTAGTCTTTATATCTAGGAAAATAGATTACTCACTTGTTTGCCTATGTAAATATGATAACGTCATCTTTACATAGATCTTGATGCAGGGATAGAAAGTGAGGACGATGGTCCTTTTACTGGTTTTGATGGTTGATAGACCATCTGCTGCAGGATTTATGCTTACTCTATGGAGCAAGTCTCATTTATGTTAATCGCTTTTATTATGTATGGTGATGTGTGTAAACTTAATAGATATTACTATGTTAATTTAGGTGCCGTCTGTGGCATATATTTGGTACACCTAGTGTATACATATGTTGTAATGAAAACCATGTTTCTATTTTATTTAATAATATATCACCTCGAGGTATTTCAGTCAGCTCAAATGTGTTGTGTAAGTTATTCCTAGGTCATAGAAAAAGAAAAAAATATACATACTCCGCTGTAAGATTGTATTTTCTAAAGTTGCAGCGTCACGACTTCGATATTTGCTAGTTCAAATATTGGGGCGTTACAATGCGATCGAGTGCACCCGTGCCCAACATCAAGCCATCAACGAGTACATGCCCACATCGAAAATGGAAAGTCCATGCTCGAGTGCAATCAAGCGGACCTAGTGTGTGCTCGAGCGCACTCGGCTGACCTGGAAGCCCCAAAACCCTAACTAACATTATAAATATTATAGTTTTCTAGGGAAACAAAAGGCCGTCATACGGAGGCCGTCCAGGGGGTTGCTTGGAATGATTTTTGGAGAGAATAGGAGCTAAAAGGCTAGGGTTTTGTAGTTTTTTTGGTGGTTTCAATTGGAATTTTCTCATTGCAAGCCTCTAAACCTCTATGAATTCCTACATTGTTGTATTTTCTTTCATTTTCATGATAGGCTAAACCCCCAACTAAGTTGGAGGATGAAGCCTCACAAATGATTAGCAACACGTGATTCTAATAATATTTTTCCAATGTTATGAGTTATATCTTCCATTGTTCTATTTATATTTCAATTAATTGTAATTGATTGCTTGTTTTAGTTGTTATATATTGGATATCCATTGTCTTTGTTCAACGGATACATCGGATCATTCGGTTTAAGTTGGATATCCATTGTGATTTGTGCAAAGCATGGATACATTGGATGTTTTAAATTAAATCAGGTATCCTTTGTGATTTGTATAAAGAACGGATACTTTGGATGATTTGATGCATTTGTTTTGCAAAAATAGAACATACATAAAATGTGTCATTTGAAACGTCAGAAAATATTGATGAACGTGAAAGTTGTTGCTATGAGTTTGTAAGGGCTGATTCCAATACCCTAGTATTTTATCCATTGTTTAATTTCATTTTGTTTTAATTTATGTTTGTTTATTTTTAATTTACAAAACCCCAAAACTTTAGAACTAGGTTAAAATTTAATTAGTTTAGATAGAAGTTTATTTACACGAACACAATTCCTTGTGGATTCGGCGTCGCACTTGCGAAAGCTACATTCCAAACGTCTCGTGCACTTGCGAGTACTTTTAAAACTCATAATAAGTTTTTGGCGTCGTTGCCCGGGAATTGTTTTGTTTGTGAACTTAAATTTTTGCCTAGATTGATTTTATTTTTCTACTAGTTTAGTTAGTATTTTTTTTTTTAAATTTTTACAATTTGATTTGATTTTATTTATTTCTGCAAATTAAATTTTTTTTTTAAAAAAAAAGAGAAATGTAATGTTTTTTTGCTGTTTGCAGTCTCAGACGAACGCACCAGGCGCAATACGCTTGAGCTCACTTCAGCATGCTCGAGCGCACTCGAGCACAACGAAGCAAGAAGAAGTGCGCCCCCACTATATCCTGTGCATCTTGCACTCAAGCGAAAGGGAGACATACGCTCGAGCGCAAGTCACTTATGCTTGAGCGCACTAGCGCAGTAGACAGCAACAGCAGAGGAATTCACACACTTGCGCTCGACCATTTCCTGCGCAAGCTCGAGCGCATGCACGCAATGGGCAGCGCATCATTCACTGATCAATGCAACTGCGGTCAATCCCACTTATCCTGCGCTCGAGCGCACCTTCGTTGACTGCACCAAAACGGACCAATACTTGAAATTTTGCCAAACCTATGTTTAGTCCGTTTTGTGAGTCTTTGAGTCTCAGTTTTTGTTTTTTGTTTTTGTTTTTTTTTTTAATTTTTGGTATTTTTGTTTAGTTTTGTGTTTTTATTTTAGTTTTCATTTTTGTTTATTTTATTTCTTAATATATATATATATATATATAGTTACTGTTTTATATGGGATATTTGCATATTAAAGACTGAGGGTGAAGCATAAATTTTTCATTTGGTGATAATTTTTCTGTTCAACATGCTTCTCATAGTGTAACACCCCGATCCCATATTGGGAAGATGAGAAGAAACCCACATAGAGTGGGTGGTTTATAAAGATAGCCATGGGTTCTAAGTGCCACATTGCCTAGTTACTAAGTGAAATTGGGCTTTATAATGAATTCTAGGAAAGCACCAAATTGACTAGTCCTTTTGGGGTAATAGCACAGATGTGGTTAGCACTTTTCCTTAAGTCGTTACTCATAAGTGCTAAAATATATGTATTTTAGCCTCTTAACTTATATTTGATAATTCCTTAGTTTTGTTAGTTTGTGCTATTTTATTTCTTTTATGTGTTTTCTATGTTTTTGTAGAGGTTCTGATAGTACAATTGATCGCAGGGGACCTGCAATTAAGCGCACTACCAGAGAGGTCCAGACGAGCGAGCAAGGTGTGCGCTCGTGTGCACAAGGGGAGACTCGATCGCAGACGTGTGATCAAGTGCACACGGGCTGCAATTGATCACACCAATGCGCTGGAGAAAAGACAGCTGTAGCCAGACTTCTTTTGCTTTCCATATTAGGGTTTTTCTAGTCCTAGTTGCACTAGGACTAAACCCTACGATTTTACTAGGGTTTTTAGAATTTTTAGAGTATTCCAAAGCCTATAAATAGACCTCTAAGCCTCACATTTGAGGAGACACAATTCCATACAACTTTGGATAGGGGAATTTGGAGGCTACTTCTAGGAGCGGTTTTCAATTCTTTCTTTTCCCTTTATTTTAATTATGTGTAACTAATTACTTTAGTAGGCCTAGATTGAAGCCCTTATTATGTTTCTTTAAAATTTCAATATTGGCACCTTTGCGATAATCATATTGTGATGTTTAACTTGATTAATTCCTGTTTTATCGAGTTCCTCATATGTGTGAATCGGCCATTATATGCATGTGGTATGTATTAGTTATTTAAGTCAATTTGGATGATCAAGTCCTGGGCTTAATACAGTGACAAAATAATCTCCTCACGAGTTCTTGGGTTAATCAACATGAAAAACCGGAAGTATACACCCATGCCCTAGGCTCCATGTGTTTGTCGATTTCCATACATTTATGCTTTCTTAAAGAACAACTTAGTATATACCCATGCTAAATCCTTTAACAAAGAAAAGAGTTAGAGTATACACCCATGCCTAATTCGTTGCTTAGAGAAATTCATAGCTTAAGGAGTATACACTCATGCCCTTAGGTTGGCAAACTTTAAATATTCATAATATGATTGGAACATTGGCATATTGTTATATTATTGAGTATGATTAGTGGTGGATATCAAAGCCCTACCTTTTCATTTATCTTTATTTCTTTTTCATAATATCAATTTAGTGACAATCTTGATATTTTAATAAATTCTAAGCAAAATCAACAATAGTCGTGGGAACGATCTCGTACTTGCTACACTATATTATCATTTGATCTTGTGCACTTGCGAGTTAAAACGTAGCAAATATTATCTATTAATTTAGGCAGTATTTGTCACAACAATTACAAATGGTATCAGAGCCACCTAGTAAGGTCAGGTTATGTGATACTGGAGCACTGTATGACGAAGAAAAAAAAATGGCCCTAACGAGGACGTCAAGAATTTAAGAGGGGGAGTTTGTAACACCCGATCCCATATTGGGAAGATGAGAAGAAGCCCACATAGAGTGGGTGGTTTATAAAGATAGTCATGGGTGCTACGTCCCACATTGCCTAGGCATGGAAAAGATGATGTGTTTATATGGAATATACTCTCTCTAAATGGTATGAGGCATTTTGGGGGTAAACCCAATAATAAAACCGTGCGGGCTTGGCCCAAAGCGGATAATATCATACCACTTGGAGCAGGGGTGTTACATATGGTATCAAAGCCATAGCCCAGCCTGAGATGGGGGGAGCGTGCACAAGCCCATGAGGGTCGCCAGCAAGGATGCTGGGTCCTAAGAGTAGGTGATTGTGACATCCCACATTGCCTGGGCATGGAAAAAATAATGTGTTTATATGGAATATACTCTCTCTAAATGGTATAAGGCCTTTTGGGGATAAACCCAATAATAAAACTGTGGGAGCTTGGCCCAAAATGAACAATATCACACCACTTGAAGCGGGGTGTTACATATTTTGTAACACACCGGTCCTATATTGGGAAGATGAGAAGAAGCCCAATTAGAGTGGGTGGTATATAAAGATAATCATGGGTGCTAAGTCCCACATTGCCTAGTTACTAGGTGAAACTGGGCTTTATAATGAATTATAGGGAAGCTCCAAATTGACAAGTCCTTTTGGAGTAATAGCGTAGATGTGGCTAGCGCTTTTCCCTGTGTCGTTACAAGTGGTATTAAAGCCACCTAGTAACGCTAGGTCATGTGGTACTGGAGCACTACAAGACGTGGTCTTGACGAGGATGTCAGGAATTTAAGAGAGGGAGTTTGTAACACCCCTGTCCTATATTGGGAAGATGAGAAACCCACATAGAGTGGGTGGTATATAAAGATAGTCATGGGTACTAAGTTCCACATTGCCTAGTTACTAGGTGAAACTAGGCTTTATAACAAATTCTAAGAAAGCTCCAAATTGACTAGTCCTTTTGGAGTAATAGCGCAGATGTGGCTAGTGCTTTTCCCTGGGTCGTTACATCAACTCCCTTCAGATGTCTTCACAAAAGCCCGCTTTATATCAAGTAAGGGATTATCATTCTGTTTCACCCAAATGGCTTCATATGCTCAATTCATGATTATGGTGTGTGCGTTCATCTAATGTTGAGCTCCATTGCCTAAGTAAGAGAAATTCTTCAAACATTGAATCTTCATAGTCAAGTGGTAGGTATTTCTCTTGCAACTTCATCTCCCCCCAATCGGAGATAGGTGGTTGTCGGAGGAGGTGGAGACGTTTTTCAACACTGTGCCATCAAACTCTTTCTTGCCCCTTTAATTTCATCTTCACAAAGTGAACTTATTGGTCAATAGATAGATTGAACTGTTGTGAGTTTTAAAAGTAATCGCAAGTGCACGAGTCGTTTGCAATAGAACTTTTGCAAGTGCGAGGTCGAATCCACAGGGAATTGTGTTCGTGTAAATAAAATTCTATCAAAACTAATTAAATTTTAACCTAGTTCCGAAGTTTTGGGGTTTTGTAAATTAAAAATAAACAAACATAAATTGAAACAAAATGAAATTAAACAATGGATAAAATACTAGGGTATTGGAATCAGCCCTCACAAACTTATAGCAACAACTTTCACGTTCATCAATATTTTCTGACATTTCAAACGACACATTTTATGTATGTTTTGTTTTTGCAAAAAAAATGCATCAAATCATCCAACGTATCCGTTCTTTGTACAAATCACAAAGGATACCTGATTTAATTCAAAACATCCAATGTATCCGTGCTTTGCACAAATCACAATGGATATCCAACTTAAACCGAATGATCCGATGTATCCGTTGAACGAAAGACAATGGATATCCAATATATAACAACTAAAACAAGCAATCAATTAAAAGTGATTTACAATTAATTGAAATATAAATAGAACAATGGAAGATATAACTCATAACATTGGAAAAATATTATCAAAATCATGTGTTGCTAATCATTTGTGAGGCTTCATCCTCCACCTTAGTTGGGGGTTTAGCCTCTCATGAAAATGAATGAAAATACAAGAATGTAGGAGTTAATAGAGGTTTAGAGGCTTACAACGAGAAAATTCCAATTGAAACCACCAAAAAAACTACAAAACCCTATCCTTTTAGCTCCTATTCTCTCCAAAAATCGTTCCTAGCAATCCCCTGGACGGCCTCAGTATGACGGCCTTTTGTTTCCCTAGAAACTATAATATTTATAAAGCTAATTAGGGTTTCGGCGCTTCCAGGTCAGCCGAGTGCGCTCGATCGCACTCGAGCATGCACTTTCCACTTTCGATGCAGGCGTGTACGCGTTGATAGCTTGATGTTGGGCGCGGGTGCACTTGATCGCATGGACAGTACGCTCGAGCGTACTCACGCTTGCAATAATGTCTCCTCTGGCAGCGCTGCGGTGCCTATGCTCGAGTACAGATGCACTCGATGCCTCTCCTTGGTGGCTTACTTCCAAACTTTGTATTTATCATCTCAAATCCACACTTTTCACTCAGCAACCTGCAAAAATGCTAAAATACCAAAACTAGCACAAAACATCAAATTATTATAAAATTAAAGGATTAACAAATGCAAATTAAGGGGCTCAAATATGCAATATTTGGCATTCATCTAATACCCCCAAACTTACATTTTGCTAGTCCCTTAGCAAAACAAAATGAAAAACAAAATGAAAGCATGGAACATAAATCCGCTTTCGTGGGAGAGACGATTGCATTTAGCATATGCAATAAGCCTTATTGTGCTCTCTCCCTAGATCTTGTTGAGTACTTTCTTCAAACACTTATTGTGCTCTTTATGAATCTCTCATTGTTACTAACATGTGTTATGTTAGTTATTGGAGTTGTCTTATATGATGGTTTGAGAGTTTGTGTGTGTGCTTTGAAGCTTATGTTCATTCTAAGCCTTGTCGTATTTATGCACACTGTTTTCACAAGTTTTGAGGGATTTCACATTTGTTAGTTTGGGCAAAAACTCTTATGAGTATTTTTGGTTTTCCCTATGCAAATTGACCTAGCTAGTCAACCTCAAAACTTAATTGTTCATGGCATCACCTCTTTCAATGACAAGCAAATTATGATCAAAGATCAAATGTTTAGCAAAATTGTAACAAAATACATTCTTATAAATTTGCTTTTGAAATCCTTATAGAAAGAGCCAATGTCATAATCATTGCGGAAAAAGGTGAAACACCCATGGGATTTAATTTGTATAAATTCTCTTGGACAATTGAAGAGGAATGGGTGTATGACTTTTTATTAAAGTTGAGGAAAAAGGGTTTGACTTTTGCATTAAGAGTTGCCATTTTTCTTATGAGATGTGATTGCTCCATGTGTATGTGACTTGTGCCCTCTCTTGTGAAATGATTCACACACATCACAATGACATGTTTTAGCCTATTCATTTGCATCATTGTCATAAGCATGTTTTTGATAAATCATCATGTTTGTTCATACTTGGACTAAACTAAAGATCATGTTTGTTTTTTATGAGATGGTTTTCTCATGTTTTAATAAGTGTTTGCTATAAGTGCACACGTTGATTGGGTGAGAGTATTTGAGCTTGGTTGTTTTTAAAAAGGGAAAAGGGATGAAGAGGATTGTTTCTTGTCTTCAAAACGAGAGTGTTCTCCTATTTTAACGGGAATGTGTTTAGTGTTCTGTTTTAACGGGAATCTTTTTCCGTCAAAATGGGATTACTAGGTGTTTTTGTGCTATTCTCTTCTTCTCGTCTTAACATGTTTTGTATTCGTTAAAACGAGAATTAGAAGACAAATAGTAACAACGCCTAACACTCTTTGTATTGTTGTTGCTTCACTCAAGCTCTCTCCCCCAAGGGTTTTTTGTTTTGTCTTTGTGTTTCCAATCACTTGTCAAGCCTTTCGTTCTCAATCATTCTCAATCAAGTTTAAGCCTCTTCTCTTCCTTCGTTGTTGGTTGAAATTTGAGTTTCTCCTTATTTGGCTTATAGACCTTTATTGTTTGAACGATTGCTTGTTGTTCTTGATCTCTCTAAATGCTTGCTCATGTGTCTTCCATTTGTTGGATTTATACTTTTACTGATTAGCATTTATTGAGTATGGAGTTTGTTTTGGCTTCAAACACTTGAGCTTGTTGGGGACTGTTTGGTTTTTTAAAGTTATTGAAAACTAAGTTTATTTTGGGGTTTTGAGTTTTCTTGTTTTGGTATTATATTATTGATTGTTTTTGTCCTTTCAATGTGTATTTGTCCTATTTTGTCTGTTTCTCATTTTGTGTTTAGTCTCTAATCTATTATTTGGTCATTCTTGAAGGTATATGTCTTGTATGATTCTTGTGCATTTGGTACACATGTTGACTGAAATTGGTACTCTCATTCATATGATTATCACAAGTATGTTTTTGGGTTGCTTTGAAAGGGGTATTTGTTTTGTTTTCTTGAAAAGCAAGTATGTCGTTTTTCAAAATATGATTGAGATGTGTTTTTCCTCAATCTTTGTGTTTCTATCAACAAAATTTGTGTTTTTGTTTCAAAACCTTTTTGTTCAATGTGTGCGCTTGCATATAGGGTCTTGATTATGTCTTGAATATCTCTTTATGCCTTCTAGAATCCTAGTGTGCATACTTCTCTATTTTGGGTATCCCTCCTTGAAGGTGGTTGTTGGTTGTGTTCCTCATCTTCTTGTGCTAGGTTAAGTTGTGCTTGTTAATCTAGTTGCTCTTAGGTTGTCTGGAGTGTTTTCTCTTAGTTTTTTGTAAGTCCTATATGATGTTAGAACTTTCTTTATGATGACCTTAGGATTTGATTGGTAATTGTGTCCTATATAGGTTTTGTTTTGTAGTGAGTTGGTAGAGCATTATAAGGTGATGTATCAATGGTTTTAGGAATCAATAAGAGAGTTCAGGTTTGTTGATCATTTCTAGATGAGACTTTCTCTAAAGCTTTGATGAGTCTCCATAGCTTGATACGTGTGTGTTCATAAGTTTTTTGTTTTTTTTGGCTAACGTCGACTGATTAACAGTTCTGTTTTTTTTTTTTTTTTGGACAACAAGGATTCATTTATTTTTTATAGGTACATCAAAGAAGAACTACAAAAAAATAAATAAATAAAATAAAACAAAAATAAAGGGTTGGACAGCCCAACAATAAGTGTCAAAACAGTCCGAGTAAACATAAATTAAAATGAAATGCATCAAATAAATAACATGACCCTATGAATTCTTGGCACAAACATTAAAACAAGAGGTCACCAATTAAGGTTGTTAGATAAGGTACAAGTAAGGGCATGACCGTCGTGAAATCCTTTAACCCTACCTGAACCCCGAGAGCAAGGGACACAAATAGGGGTATTACCCTTCAACCCTACTCGGACACCTGTAAGGAAACAACAACATAAATAAAAAACAAAGAAGCAGCATAAATAAATTACTAAACTCAAAAAACAATAGCACCAGCAGCGGAGATGGAGAGGACACAGAGAGCGTGAATTCCATAAGCAGGCGCATGAGATCTACTCACCCGAAAGTGATGGCCGGCCAAGTGGAGGCGCATGAGGCAGCGATGAGTGCAAGGGAGGCATAGGGATGCTAGCCAGGCTTGGAAATGAAGTCTTATGTCTTGGGGAGGAAGATGAGAGCGTCGTAGAAAGAGAGATATAGTACATTATTAACTAATTAGAAGAAAAACAAAAATGATGTATGTCATTACTTTTTTTTTTTTTGTTTTTTTTAAAGGGTATATCATTACTCATGACCTATCAAAGTATACTCTGAAAAATCCTTTTGTTTAATTTCTTATATTATTCACATATTTCCTTTAAGAAATGAAATTCTTATTATTAGAAGAAAAAAAAAATCATTTTATTTTTATTTTTTGTTACACAATCATATTAACTCAAACTAAAAATATAGGATAAATAGATATCCATTAATTATTGTTTCACATTTATTTTCGAATAGTTTACGCCAAAAAGCATATATTTTTTTCTAATAAGATTGGTACCTTGTAACCACTATGAATTATTGGAAGAATAAATTTTGGCACGAAGCAGATGATTTGATTGGTCCACAATAATAGAACATAGTTGTGAGAAATATCCTCACATCGATTATTTCAATGCTGTATAGAGTGGAATATTATTTTGACAAAGCAGAGAAGAGAAGGCAAGCCCAAAAACTAAATGGCATCTAATCAAGTTGATTATTATCACTTAACAGTTAAAAGTAACTCAGAAATTCCACAAGATTACTACATTACTGGCCCATCTGGATTCTGGAACCATCAAAAGAGGGCATAAATGCTTGATCTTGGGTTTCCGTATCATCATTCATCATCACCTGTATCTATCTTAGTTTTACATTTGAGGAAACATGGCTTCAGAAACTGCCTGTTCCAGGAAAATTCGAATTCTAATTAATAAAGCCAATAAATACCAAAATATTGGCAATGCTACCCCCTATCAATATCATATCATACATCCAAAATTGTTTTATATCAATGGAGTGGCCCCTGCATGCTGTCATGTTCAAATTGATGACTCCGGAATCTTCAATCAATGGATACAAAGGTGTCACAAATTGGCTTAGGTTTTCAAATCCTCATCAAAGATCCTTCCTAGGGTTGCTACCATGCACTGTCATCTTCTATCAGTGGAGGGACGAATCTACAATTTTGAAGAGTCTGCTCAAAGATATGACCCACTTTCAGCAATTTTTCCTGCAAACATCACTCGAATCTTAATATCAGCCCTTTATTCAATGTTATGATGATGGAGGACTACAATAAGCACAGGTAAGGTATGCAAATGTTGTGCTGTATAATTTGCAAGCGGACGCCTTCGGTATTCACCACCTTTTCAGAAGTAATCTTTTCACTCTCCTTGCATCTATTAACGTATAAGTTTCATTGTAAATCACGAACAATTAGCACAAAACATGTGCTAATAGTTAATTCAAACATGACAAAACCCCTAAGATATCAAGTATGAATTATTAACTCTTTGAGATTATTAAATAAAAGCTGTTGGACCAACTTGGTCCCTGTGGAATTATCAATTAAGCACTCATCAGTTGGGTTACTTTTGAATAGTGAGCTCATTAAAAAAATAATAATAAAAAAATAAATAAATAAATAAAAAAGAGGTTTAGTTTGGTAAGTAAAGTTTATCTAAAAAAAAACATTGAAAGTAAAGATTATTCTTCTTTTACCACTCCCCAATTTTCTAATTTTTCGTTAATAGACTAACTCAATAATCATTTACTAAATTAATTAGTGAAAAACTATAACAGGTTGCAACCCATCTCACTTACAAAGGACCAGAAGAACAAGGTCTGACTATGCAGTAATTCTAAGATCAAAATATCTATTGCTACATAAGAATACAATACCTCATCAAATGCTGCACCAATCATCTGAAGACCAACAGGGAGGCCTGCAACTCCCCCTTCAACAAATCCACAGGGCAAAACCAAAGCAGGTAACCCTGCCAAGTTAACATTAACCTGTATTGCCAACAAAATCACCAACTGAGCAAATCTAAAACATGGAAAAGAGCTTATAGTTGGAGCTTGGTCATGGTCCTCATAGATGTCAAACAATGGGTGTATAGAAATTCAACCACAGACATAAAATAAAAGAGTTAGAACAAAATCTGACTAGTGTCTGTCAATAATTCATGATGATACCTCGTGTCCCAGAACCTACAACAGGAAGCTTAATACAATATTTAAGATCAAGCGTTATATATCTCATGCAATTCCTTGTGCACCAGAAACAGCAGATTGTCCATCCAAAAAAACGTAGAGGTTTGAGATAACCGGTCAAAATTGCCCGAGTATAGCCACTGGCTCCTACCGCCTGGAATTTCCACTACATGTAAATGCACAGAGATTCTAGATCTCGGGAGGGGAAAAGGAGGCCAGGCATGCATATCATTTAAATCCTATCCTCATCTTAAAAATTAGCATCAGCATGTTCTTATAGTTCCATCCTGCTCTACAGAGTCAGAGGTACCCGACTGTGTTTTCTCCACTACTTTTTAACCGCTGAAAAGCAACTTCAAAAACATTTTTTTTTTACAAGTACTCAAAATCTAACGCAAAAGACACAACTTGGGTACACAGAAAATATACAAAATAAACACCTAAGTAGGAGAA
The DNA here is from genome assembly GCF_901000735.1 of Corylus avellana. Taxonomy (NCBI): domain Eukaryota; kingdom Viridiplantae; phylum Streptophyta; class Magnoliopsida; order Fagales; family Betulaceae; genus Corylus; species Corylus avellana. The sequence goes on along the minus strand of NC_081545.1, from coordinate 17,015,583 downwards.
GAAAAGAGAACAAGGAAATCACAAAAGCTAAGCACAAAGGAAGCTAAAAAAGCAAATGTCCAAGAATACAGCGTATAAGAAAATAAGGACAAGCTCCGCCAACGTCCTCTCGCGATCCTCGAAACATCTATCATTGCGTTCCCTCCAGAGACACCACAAAAGACAAGAAGGCACTATCTTCTATATAGCAGCAATCTAAGAGCTACAGTCTGCCCACTAACAAACATACATTAGCCCAAGAAAGCCCAAAACAACTGAAAAATGCACTCTTTATGCACAAGCTACCTCACAATGTAGAAAAAGATGGTCCACGAACTCCTCATCCATCTTGCACATACAACACCAATCAACCAAAAGGACATGCCTCTTCCTAAGGTTATCCATGGTAAGAATCTTTCTTAGGGCAGCCGACCAAGCAAAAAAAGCTACTCTCAAAGAAACCTTGGTCCGCCAAATTTTTTTTCTAAGGAAAAAGAATGTCACCATTACAAACAAGGACCTTATAGAAGGAGCTAACAATGAACAACCCTTTTTATGAGGGGATCCACCAAAGCTTGTCTTCACCTTCCTTTCTTGCTCTACCTGAGTACAACAAATTAAAAATTGAGGCAAAAAAATCCACCTCCCAATCATGAGTCGCTTTAACAAAGCTTACGTTCCACTAATTGGAACCGCTAGAAAGCTCCAAATGAGCAATTACGAAAGCATCCTTAGTGCAAGCAATACCAAATAATCTGGAAAAGCCTCTTTGAGGGCCATGTTCCCACACCACAAATCATGCTAGAAACTCACCTTAGCACCATCTCTCACCTCAAATGGTGTGAATTGAAAACAATCCCCAACCCCTCCTAATATTCTTCTATAACCCTAGCCATAAGGAGTGGTTCGTTGGAAAACCACCCACCCCACGAACTACCACATTTAGAGTCAACTACAACTCTCTACTAGGCTTCTCTCATGCACATAACACCAAAGCCATTTCCTTAAGAGGGCACGATTATACAACAGCAAGTTCCAAACCCCCACCCACCCTCAAAGATCGGAGAACAAACCCTGGACCAGCTTACCAAGTGGAATTCGAACCATTCTCCTATCCCGCCCCATAAGAAATCTCGATAAAGCTTCTCGATAAAATTAGCAACCCATAGGGAGAGGAAAGAGTGACAAGAAATACGTTGGCAAATTGGAAAGCGTACTCTTGATGAGGGTAACCCTCCCACCCTTAAACAAGTACATTATTTTCCAACTTGCCAACCGGAGATCTTTTTAATAACTCCATCCCAAGGACAACTAAGATCTTCCGGTCTGCGTTGGCCTTATAGGAGGAGGCCCCCAACGGAAGACCAAGATACTTCAAAGGCAAAGAAGAAACACCGCAGCCTAGAATGCCCACCAACCCATCCACATTCTCCACATTACCCACGGAAACCAATTCCGACTTAGCCACATTTATCTTCAAACCGGAGAGCTTCAAAGCATAAAAATAAAGCACGTAGAAAGTAAAGATGATCAGGCTTAGCCCAACAAAAAACCAAAATGTCATCCACAAACAACAAATGAGAGATGTCAACCACCCCAAACTGCCTAGACCCCACAGAAAATCCAGAAAGAAGACCCCATTAACAATGGCAGAAACCATTCTACTCAGCCTCCATCACAATAACAAAGAGAAATGGAGAAAAATGATCACCTTGTCTCAAACCACGTGAGCTACTAAAGAAACCGAATGGACTTCCCTCCCATTCACCAAAATGAAAAAACACACCGAAGAAATATAATGCGCTATTCAAGAGCGCCATTTCTCCTCAAAACCACAACTACTAACAAGTAAGAAATCCCAATTGACATGATCATATGCCAAGAAATCCCAATTGACATGATCATATGCCTTCTCAATGTCTAGTTTGCAAAGCACCCCTAGTTCACCGAATCTGATTCTACTATCCAAACATTTGTTTGCAATGAGAACTGAATCATAGATTTGCCTACCTTGAACAAAAGCATTCTGAGATTTCAAAATAATCTTCTCCACAACCTTTCTCAACCTATTGGCAAGCACTTTGGCAATAATCTTATAGATTCCACTCACAAGACTAATAAGCCGAAAGTCTTTAAGATCAATAGCCCCGGATTTCTTTGGGATGAATGTGGCATTAAGACTTTTTTCAAAATTACTACTAGTGTGAAAGTCATGAAACGCCCCCATAATGTCAGCCTTGAGCACATCCCAGCAAGCTTGGAATAAAGCCATAGAAAAACCATCAGGCATTGGTGCCTTATCACTGTTCATATATTTCACCACCTTAAAACCTCAACTTCCTCAAACGGGCTCTCTAACCCCGATGCATCCTTTGTAGATATGGAGTAAAAAACAAGGCCATCCAACTGAACTGTTTTGTAAACAACCTATCATAGTATCGCACAACATATTCCCTGATAATAGATTGGCCAGAAGAGAATAACCAATCCACTACCAGAGCTTCAATGGAGTTGTTTCTCCTATTTGAGTTTGCCACCTGATGAAAAAACCTAGTGCATTTGTCACCCTCTTTTAGCCAAAGAGCCCTTTCACTTTTGCCTCCAACTAATCTCCTCCATTAATAAAGTTTTTTTCCAATTTACTAATAACCGAGGTTTTCCTCAACTTGTCTTCATCAACTAAAGCTCTCACCTCCTCCAACCCATCCAAAACACATGACCAGAAGAGATTTTTTAAAAACTCCACATTGCTAAACACCTTTTCATTCTAGATTTTTAAATCAGTTTTCAATGCCTTTAGCTTCCTAGCCAAGATGAAGCTAGAAGAGTCGTGAAAGTAATAGGAAGACCACCACTGCCTTACCCTGTCCACAAAACCTTCTGCCTTAAAGTCACATATTCTCAAACTTAAACTTCATTCTAGATTTTTAAATCAGTTTTCAATGCCTTTAGCTTCCTAGCCAAAATGAAGCTAGAAGAGTCATGAAAGTAATAGAAAGACCACCACTGCCTTACCCTGTCCACAAAACCTTTTGCCTTAAGTCGCACATATTCTCAAACTTAAAATATTTTTTGCCTCTCAGAGAATCACCACAATCAAGGAGAATGGGAAAGTGGTCTAAGCGCAATCTTAGCAGCCTTTTTTGAAAAAGATCGGGAAACTTAACTTCCCAATCCGAAGAGACAAAAAACCTATCGATTCTTGACCTAGAGGGAGAGTCCCTGTCATAAGACCACGTAAAAGACCCCCCCCACCCCCCAAACAAGGGGAAGATCCATGAGGCCCAACTCAGAAATATAATCAGAAAACTCCATCATACCGAAACTAAAGCAAGCTTCAGTCTACCAATGCACCATAGTAGGTAACGTTGAAGTCACCCCCAATGCACCAAAGCAAATTCTACCAACCAAGCAAACCAGCCAGCTCCTCCCATAATAACCTTCTATCACGATCGGAATTATGCCCATAAACCCCCACAAAAGCCTAGGAGAAATCATTTCGATGTATCTAAAAGAAGCTACTGTACACTCCCCAATACACTCTTCAATCTTCTCCACCACCTTCCTATCCCACAACCAAAATGCCACCAAAAGCCCCTCTAGAAGGTGAGTAGAACCAATCCAAATGCTGACACCCCCACAAGCTATGTACAACACTGCTGGAAATAAACTCCAATTTGGTCTCCAGTAAATAAATAATATCTGCCTTCCATTGTCCAAGAAGATTTCTAACTCTTATATCCTTGTCAGCCTCATTCAATCCTCTTACATTCCAAGAGAACAACTTAGGCTTCATAAAAAACCATTAGCAGCCCTCCCCCATCACTCTACCGTGGCTAGCACTACCATTATTCGCATCATAGTTTATGGAGCAAACTAACCTTCTTAATTCTCTGCTGCCTTTTTTTCCCAAAACTGGAACATGAGGACAACACCTACTCCAACTGGCTAGCATCCATGGCCGCAAACAAGG
>NC_081545.1:16982421-17011531 GCF_901000735.1 Corylus avellana | reverse complement strand
ATGTGAGTGCAGCCTTCGAGTCGCCTTCTGGGGTTCCTTCTGTGGGTAAGGCTGTGTCTACACAGGTGGCTTCTCTGTTGATCTCCAATTCACCTAAGGTTCTTGTGTTGGCACCGACGCCGATTTCTCTTGTGGACGTTGGATTGGATAAGGCGTTGGTGGGAGACTGCATTGGGATATGGTTCTTCTTTGGAGGCTGCATTGTTGCTGGAGACTGTCCAGGTCTAGCATTCTACTCTGGTATGTACTTTGTCCAGGGTTGGGGATCTTTTTGTTTCTCCTGCTGCTTCGGTGGTCTCTGTCCCTCCAGTGGTCTCTGTTTCCGCGAAAGGGTTGCTCCGAAGGGGGTTCTTAGGGTCTAGACTCGCTTCTCCTGCTCTGCCTGTAGTGAAGGAGGCATCTTCTATGGTTGTAGACATGCAGGTCTGTTCTACAGTTATGTCTACTCCTTCCAACGGGGCGGCTTCCTTTGTTTCTAAGTCTCAACTGGTGTATGCCCGGAGAGTGAAGGAGAAGGTAGCTAAACAATTGCATAAGAACAAGGAGTTGCTGGCCGAGGTTGTGGCGGATACTTCGGAGAAGGGGGCAGAGGGCTATTCCGAGGTGGTGCTTGGTGCGGCGAAGTTCACCTCCTTTGTGGGGTTGACGTGTGGTGGTGACGAGAAAAGCCTTTGGAATATTTTTTCGAAGGTTGAAGAGGAGTGAGAGCCTATAAAGGTTAAGGGAAAGAGGGAGCTCAAGAATTTGGAGTGCTCCATCAAATTTGAGGCTAGAGGTCGGAGACTTTCTTCGGAGAAATGCCAGCGCCGATGGGGTTGTTTTGGGACTAAAAATGATTTCTCTTTTCCTCTTGAGGTGCAGTAGGGGTTTTGGGTTTTTAGGGCTGGTGCTAGGTTATTGTGGGCTTTTGTTTTGGGTTCTCTTTTAGGGTTTTCTGTTTGGCTGCGGCTTCTTGTTGGGTTTTTTGGGTTGGGTCTTCTTGGGTTGTGTTTTCGGGCTTGTGTTGGGCTACCTATGTATACTTTCTTATGTACTTAGAGGCGCTTTGCGTTTTTTTTTTTGGTTATATATACAACATTACTTATAAAAAAAAATTATATCCCCAGATTTTAAAAGTCCTATTTTGGAGATATTTATTTGATGATATTAGGTAATGATATTTATTCTCGAGGAATTTATTAAATCTTATGAATATTATAGGAATGAATATTGATTTGAGGTTATTATATCACGATGTTTGATTTTATATGAGAGATTATATCTTGATTATTTTATTGGGTGATTTATGAGATATGATGATAATTTGGAGTATGATTATGATAATTGATGATTGATTTAATGTGTTTTGAGTGATATTCGTTGGATTCAAGTTATTAATGGAAGTTAGGATTTTATTAGATTTGTTTTTAATAAATTGGAGTGAAATCCAACCCACTTCCTATTTTTTTCTCTCTTTTAACCTTCTTCCTCTCACACACGTACAACTCCCTACCCACTTTCAATATTTTTATCTTTCTTTTCCTTTATAACCACGTAGAGAGATTGAGATAATCAGAGAAGGAGATTGAGGGAGAGAAGGCAAGAAAGAGAGTTTTGGCAAGAGAGAGAGAGTCAATGTTTTAGAAATTTATGGTTAATGATCAATTGCAGCAGAATGAGTTTTAATAAGTATTTACATCTTTGTTATTTTATAAAATGTTTGGCCTTTGATATAAATGCTTTAACAATGATTTATATTATCGGGAATCAATTGACTCACTATTTCACAGTTTTTGTAGTGCTTGCAGGAATAGAAAGTCAAGGTAATTATGCTGTTGTGATTATAGATTCATATTTGAGATATATAGAGATTTCAAGTTGGTGAAGTTTGTCTAGAGTTTAGATAGTGGAGTAGATTTGTATAAATGTCTTGTTTGGCATAGTTTTGGGTATTTTTGTATAAAGAAAAAGTATTTTAACGGTATTGTTTTGTATTGATAATTACAGTTTTTCTGCTGTGTGAGATTATTTCAGCGTAACACTCGAATTTATTTACAAGATTAAAGAAGAGAAATATCGGGATGTGACATAGTTGTCCATATATTATGATAAGGGATGTATGGATTCTTGAGAAGAGAGGAGCCATGGTGGTCCCCCTCGGACCGCCTGGAATCCATGAGTGAATAGAAAGTTGGATCTACATTGGATCTCACCTGAATCGTCCCATCTTTTCTTTACCAAACTAGTGCTTGATTGGGAGGTGGAAGTTGTCTCTTCTTTCTTTGAGCTGTTGTATTCTCACATAATAAGGCAAGGAGGTGAGGATAGAATTTGTTGGATCCCTTCCAAAAGGAAAAGGTTTGAAGAGAAGTCTTACTGTCATGTGTGATCCATTCGTGTAAGGGTTGCGTTCTATATTAAGGGGTTTCTCTTGTATACTTCTTGTGTACTAAGGTTCCACTCCTTCTCCGCTTTTAATGAAGTTGAAGTACTTTTTTGAAAAAGAAAAATTATTGACAACTTGTGGCTGAAAGAATTTTTGGAAAATAGAATACACTGCTGTTTATTGATGGATATGGGCTGTTATACACATGGGCTTCCATTTGCTCTTAGGTTAACTGCCAGTGAGGCAGCTACAGAAATCTATTCTGAGCAACAAAAGAAAAGCGTCTTCCACCTGCTTGTGCTTCAGACAAGGCCAAGGGGTTCTTTTTATCTCAGTTGAGTGCCTCTTATCTTGCCTACCTGTATGTATTATGGAAGAGGTTTTGCATTTGGTTTAGACCTTTAACAATACAATATTTTAATTGGAATGTACATGTTATTTGTCCCAGCTAATACAATTGAGTTGGACCGGCACTTTCAACATCTTGTTGTATATAACATAAAAACTCATTTTGTATGATTTATTAAAAACTCTCTTTTTTTTTTCTTGTTAGATTCTAAAAATGGTTTGCCACCTGAATGAATGACTAATCTTTATAGTTAAGTGGTACCTCTTCCCATTTGGAAATGGGGTTCACTCCATCATAGGCAACGGCTTTTGGCAGGGGAAGGCTACCCGATCTGTGTTGTCTAGTATAAAATTTGATCGAAATTGAGTTTTCCAATGGAATCAAAAGGTGCTTTGACAATGGACAAAAGCAGTGACATCTTGGAAACATCTTGTATCCCTACTTCCGCTTCATTGGATTTTCTTGAAGTCATGAGTTCTTGATTGTAACTTCTAGGAGGACCTTTTGCATGTTTCCCATGTACTTGAGTTGTTCTCCTCTTTATTTTCAATAAATTCTTATGTAACCAGAAAAAGGCTATTATTGCATATACTTTGAAAAAAGGTAATCTGACTTATTGGTTTTGGTCATTATTTGAACTTACTAGTATGCACATCTTATGAAAGATTCAGTCGCAGCTATCTCTAGATGGATAGCATGATGCTGTTTTAGCAGATAGCTCGGAGTATGCTTCTGTTTTGATCAAGGCTAGCTGATGAACCTCACATGTCCTGATAGAAATCGCTGCTACTTGAGAGGACATAATAATATACATTTTTTTTTTCCTCTTTCTGTCTTTCCATAGCTAGGAAGAGTGATGCTCCTCACTTAATTTGCTGCTCACTTATTGATTCTCAGCTTTAATCACATAAAGCTTGAATAAAAATTGCATGTTTGTTCGCATGGATGACGTGGGCTACATATTACATTATTTTAACCTCCAGGAATTTCAATGTATATCTTTTATTTATTATGTGCCATGGCATTACAGTAAATTTTGCAAATCAGATTAAGCATAAAACATCCCTATCAGCATGGAACAATGAGAAACATCATTGTGCACTTTTATGATTTTTGCCACTGCAGTATCCAAGATTGTATTCAGCAAAAGGAACATGATTAAGAGCTTGTTTGGGATTGCATTTAAGAAATAGAGCTTTTAAGTCAAAAAGTGCTTTTGGGCAAAAGCTTCATTTTTAAGCTTTTGCCAAAAGTGCGTTTTGACCATTTTTTGGCTTTTTGAACCCTTAAAAGTGCTTTAATTTTTTTATCAAACAAGTACTTTTTTCTTCAAATGGACTTTTTGAATGTTAAAAGCACTTTTAGACCTTTCAAACGCAATTCCAAACAGGCCCTAACACAACTGTATTTTTGTGGAATGGTGCTAGCTATATATTTGTAATAAAAGATGTTTGTCCTAGGATATCCAATTACTTAACTAGTCGAGGCTTTTGAGTTATGATGGATTACTTCGACTTTATCTTTATCCGCAAGAAACAGCCTTATCTATGCTTGTAGAACAATGATAGAAAGAGCTCTGATAAATTTGCTTTCCTTTTTATGTTAATTTTCCGTATTCATTTGACTGAAAGGTGGATTCTTAAATTTTTCTTGTAGGATATTATACAGGCAATGCCTCATGATGCTCACCCAATGGGTGTACTTGTCAGCGCAATGAGTGCTCTTTCCATCTTTCATCCTGATGCCAATCCTGCTCTTAGAGTAAGTTCGATATTTTGAGTTTGAGGTATTGTTTCATATGTACTCTTATGAGTAGGCATTGTTATATTGTTTCTTCGTTCCACTTTTCTTGAGATTTACTTTCCTGCAATTCTTTCTTGATAATTGCACAGCGTGAAAGTTTATTCCCAGCTTCAGGGTTGGGCAAATAAACTGATAGATCGATTTACTTCATTGAAAAGTAACAAGAAAGCACGAAGTCGGGGATGCAGTTTAACAATTCTTGACATGTGTATAGTGTTGCTATTCAGAATGTGGATAAGTTGCATCCCCTTATGCTTGCTGTTTTTGAAAATGTTACTTCCGCAATTACCATAAGATGATGTTCATTTTGTACTTAAATAATAAAAAAAGAGCTTAGTTACAAGTGGCATCCACCTTTAAAAATATATTGATCTCTTAGTTTCCTTGTCTAAGTGACCTTGTTGTGGTATGAATTCTGTGCTGGAGTTTGCTAAATAATTGGGTAATTCTATTAATTTGTGATTTTACAAGAGGCTTTTTGACATTGCTGATTATTATTTTCTTCTTGATACAGGGCCAAGATCTTTACCAGTCGAAACAAGTGAAAGACAAACAAATAGCACGTGTTCTCGGGAAGGTTTGCTTATTCACTTTACTTTCTTTTGGCATTGCGCCTTAGCTAAAGTGCTTCACTAATTATAAATGCTCGATTTTGCAATTTGTATAAGCGTGTCGTGCCCAGTTAAATTTTTGGTAGTATGCTGGCTACTATCGGCTTTCAGTACACTTATTTTGTATTTTCCAACTAATTTATGCAAAATCAATATTTATTTCCAGGCACCCACCATTGCTGCAGCAGCTTATTTGAGGATGGCAGGAAGGCCTCCAGTTCTCCCTTCCAGCAACCTTTCTTATTCAGAGAATTTCTTATACATGCTAGATTCATTGTATGTATTTCAGGCATATTTTGTTATCAGTGATATTGTAGATCACATACTAATTATCTCTGTAGAACGATAATTTTTTTATTTTTTATTTTTTATTTTTATTTTTTAATTTTAAGAGGCCAGTACTAATGCGATGTTGACTTCTTGTCATATCATCCTCTTTCCATGGAATATGACTTCAGTACGTTGTTCTTCAGCATGGAAAGAACCGACTCCTTATATATATATATAATTCCTAACTGTGTTATTATTATTTTGGAGATATGGAATTATGCCTCCTCTAACCTAACTAAAATTTTCTTTCCACAAACTTGCAGAGGCAATAGGTCATATAAACCCAATACTAGACTAGCTCGAGTTCTAGATATTCTCTTCATACTGCATGCAGAACATGAAATGAATTGCTCCACAGCTGCTGCTCGGCATCTAGCATCAAGGTAGGCATCTTAGCACACATTCAAAATAAATCAGCACTAAACTCTTTTCACATACCTTGCTGTCTCTGCAGTGGTGTTGATGTATACACTGCACTTGCTGGGGCTGTTGGAGCATTGTATGGTCCTCTTCATGGTGGAGCTAATGAGGTATATACTTAACAGCATGATCTCATTCTCATAGTCTTTTTCCTGCTAGAAGGTGGTATCTTTTTTCCAAATGTTATGCTCAGATTATGTTTTGTGCCACCAGTAGGTATGCTTTTCTTATTTATCTTGTTTGTTGTAGGCTGTTCTTAAGATGCTGAGTGAGATTGGAACTGTTGACAACATTCCAGAGTTTATTGAGGGTGTAAAAAACAGGTAATTATTGTTATATCACAATTATCTCGCTAAAAGGCGATAGCGTCCTTTACACGAAATGTGGTATTTATTTGTTATGAAATTTAATTTATTTTCTTATACCATTTCATCTCTCCAGGAAGCGCAAGATGTCAGGTTTTGGGCATCGTGTGTACAAAAACTATGATCCAAGGGCCAAGGTGATAAAGAAACTGGCAGAGGAAGTATTCTCCATTGTTGGCCGGGATCCTCTGATTGAGGTGATTTTCTACTCCGTTTTGCATTTCTTCGTGGAGGACAGAATGTGTCTACTGTTCATTTCACAATCTATTATTCTGAGGCCTAGCACAGTTCTGGAATTAAATGCGTTTAATAAATTATGAGAGCTGCTATCAAAATCAATGATTAAAACACCGAAGTTTAATTAAAATCAATTAAAATATCTCATACCAAAGTCAATTAAATGGTAGAATTCAATGAATGAAGAATTGAGATAAGGAGATTAAAATAACTCATAGGTTAATGGAGTGTAGAACTTACTATCTATTACTGTATCAGGTATTTAACTCTGATGGCATGAGTTGTGATGGCACTCAATATAAATATGATGAATATAAACTGTGGTTCTTGCGGGCATTAAATGATGAATATGACATAGACATGAACTTTATTTATTCTAGTCATTATTAGATTCTGTTCTGTTTCAATTCACTATTGATGATTTTTAGTTACAGTTTCGTGTTCGATAGCATGCTGCTACCCAAGAATTTCTTGAATATGACAATCTAAACTTTATGGTTTTCATTCTTTTAACTTTATGCCATTTGTAGGTTGCTATTGCTTTGGAGAAGGCTGCACTATCTGATGAGTATTTTGTTAAGAGGAAGCTATATCCAAATGTTGATTTCTACTCGGGGTTAATATATAGGTGCACCCAAATATCATTGATTTCACTGCTCTTACTGTACGGTAACTTGAATTTCGTCTGAGCACATAACTGGTATGTAAGTACTAAATTCTCATTAATCAGGGCAATGGGATTTCCAACGGAGTTCTTCCCTGTTTTATTTGCAATCCCACGAATGGCTGGGTACTTGGCACACTGGAGAGAGTCTCTGGATGATCCTGATACAAAGATAATGAGACCACAACAGGTTAATTCCTCAATCTTAATTTTTTTTCACTTCATTTTTTCTTTTTGTGATGAATTTTGATCCTCCAACAAAATGATGAGTATCTTGCGTTGTTGTGCTCTACACTAGAATACAAAATGATGAGTATCTTGGTACACTAGAATGATAATTACTTGGAAATATGAATGAGTATTACTAGGACTACAAGAAATTGGAATAGAATGGCTATTCCTATTCTTTCGTTAGGTGACAACACAATAATAGAACCCTGAGTAGAAACATTAAAATACTTTTTTTGTTAAAAATAAATATAGAATAAATTAAGAATATATACATTAAAGAAAACGCAGCCTAATAACTAACCAGCACCCCACCACCGGCTATTGGCCAGGTAGCTGGTGCGTTTGAGGAGGCTGTCATCAAGGGTCATCTTGATGCCATTCCCGATAACATGCTATCCCAGTCTTCCAATCCAAGCGCACATCTCTCCCCGCCTCTTCCAATCCAAGCGCACATCTCTTCCCGCCGCTAGTGACCACCTCTCTATTCCACTCAGAATCAGTTGGAGCTCCGATTGCCATTTGTCCTTTTGAGTGGGTCCATCTTCAGCTGCAATTATGGCAGGCGGTGGGTCCGAGGAACCTCCTCCTCCTCCACCCCTGAAAGACGAAGACAGAGTAGATGCCAATGTGGGATGAGTCGGGTTTCTTTTCATATGAAGCACAGAGGGAGCCTTCTTCTTGTTGCTGCTGCTGCTTGCAAAGCCAGGAAGCTCTTCTTTCTTATGATTGTTACTGTCCCAAGCACAAATCGGAATAAAGCCTAGGATTTCAAAGACCCCCTTTCCCTAGCTGAAAGGGCATCCGTCTCATACCTAGAAAATGGATTCAAAAAGCTCTTGAAAGATCAGAGATGAATTATTTTTGTCCTTTGGGACAAAGAGCAGGACACCAATATGTTGCACAGTACGATGAATCAAACCGATATTAAATTCTGCTCCGACAGTTTTGGTGTTGGCTCCCCAGATATTCTTTTCTTTTCATTCTGGTTTTAAGTAATTAAAATGTAGATGCTAGTATTCGAAGATCACTTTTTTTGTTTTTTGTTTTTGGCATTTAATTATATATCTTGATGATTTTTTGCTCTCTCTCTCTGTGACAATTCAGGTTTATACTGGGGTATGGCTGCGGCATTATATGCCACTCAACGAAAGGATGGTTTCGACAGAGGCAGACAGGCTTGGTCGGGTGTCTATTTCAAATGCCTCTAGGCGGCGTTTGGCTGGATCTGGGATTTAAGCATAATCTGGGGTTCATTCAAACATGACAAAGGATAAATTTCCAAATATATTTATAGTAAGAAATAAATATATCTCTCTTTGCAGCTTTCTTCCCGGAAGGATGCCTACAAGTAGAAGTGGAATGGTTTCTGGGTCAATGTATTACAGCACAAATAAGAACATTGGTGTATTGGTGTGTCTCTATGCATTAATTTCATCTTTTAAGTTACAAGCTTGAAATCAATAATAAGCTTTTTTTAGCATGCCCTTGCACAAATTTATTTCTACTTGCTGGTACGGATTAAAGGTGTGGTATTGTTTTTTCCTTTCTCAAATGGTGACTACTTGACTTGTGTTCAACGCAACATTAAATGGAAGTTTCCTCTGTGTCATAGTGATGATACGAGACAGGTTGGGAATTTGGAATGGTGTTTATTTGTGGAGAAAGGCTTGGTTGCATTCTCTTTTGTACATTTCCGTACAAGATATTTGCAAATTTACCATTAAATATGTGGAGCCCACCCGCATATGAGTTTTACAGATTTAATAGTGAATTTGCAAAAGAGATGTACAAGATAATGTAACCAAGCCTTTCTCTTATTTTTGTGTGCACAAATGCGGATGCGAGTGATTAGGATGTGAAAAACGATGTTTAAAACTATGCTGTTAAGATTTAAAGTTGTTTGAGATTGCTAAACGTTTGCAATGCAACTGCGTGGTTAAGAGCAGAAGTCTGCTTGAGCGTACCAAATCTTTTGAATTTGGTTTTATGACTTCCCTTCCCTTTTAGAAATAATTTGCCTCATAGGCTTTTATAAGATCTTCGGATGATTGGAACTTTGAAGGAATTAAAGATCACAAATGATAATTGAAGGTGTTTTTGCAAAAATAGTTTGAATTTAGGGTTATAATATGTTTTAGGGTTAAATACCTTTATTCTCAAAGTACCACTCATTTACACATTATCGTCACAAATTACTAGTAGTCATATTCTCACAAACTATTGTTGATTATATTCAATAGCCTTGTACTATCGTTCCTTTGCAAAATAATCCACTAAGTTAAAATCGGCCACTTTCAAAACATGCTTAGAGTTGGTTCGACCACCTCCATTTGATTTGGGAGTGATCGAGTAACCTCCAAACAACTTTTTAGCAGTAGTTCGAAGACTATCTTGTGGTTTTTTTTTTTTTTATGGTTTTTTTTTTTATTTTTTATATTTAATTCTTAGTTTACATTTTTTTCATTTGGTTTTACCTTTTGTATTCTTTTACTTGAGGGTAGTTTTGTCCTTTATGTCTAAAACATCTATTTGATTTAACGAGTGACTAAGGGCGGGTGGTTTTTGCAACAAAAAAAAAAAAAGGTAATTCAAGGAGATTTAACTGTGACAAATGATAATTTATGAGGTCAACTTGAGTAAAAATATTTTAACACTTTTCTTTTTTAGTATGTCGAGCAATGTTGTGGTACTAGAGGGAATAGTAATTTTATTCTTTTTTACTGAATTGATTTATAGCACTTTTATTATTACTATTATTATTATTATTATTATTATTATTTTAATGTTCACAAGAGGGAAATAGGGCATTCGAACTAATGACTTCAACTTCATGAAACATAGTATCCAGCCGATTGAGCTACTTCTTAAGGACAATTTATAGGACTTAGACTTATATTAAATCCATCTGTAAGGTACAAAAGATATCTTAGAGATTCTTAGGGTACGGTCCATCAATTTTTGTGATGGAATCCTCAAGTAATTACAATTCTACCTTTAAAACAAAACATAAACCAAAATACAAAATAAAGATTACAAAAGGACAGAGTTTTCCTCCAAATTGGGTTGGAAGAACTTTTTTCAACCTAATCTATAAAATTGACACGTGTCCATTTTTTAATAACATGTGAGATGCACATGAGTTTTTAATATTATTTATTTCAACTTTGGCCCTACTATTTAAAAAACATGTGCATCTCATATGTTCAAATGACACATCAATTTTATAAATTGAGTTGAAAGAAGTTCTTCCAACACCCAATTTAGAGAAAAACTCTATCCATTACAAAAAGGTGGTGGTGGCCAAGCACAACTAAAAATAACTTTTTGGAGCTATTTGAGCTAGGGGTGCAAAGGCGGGCGGTTTTTAACCGCCCGCTAACCGCTAACCGCTATAACCGCCAACCGTCTAACCGCCTAACCGTTTAACCGCATTAACCGCTAACCGCCTAACCGCCATAACCGCCTAGCGGTTAGCGGTTATTGGGCCTACTAACCGTAACCGCTAACCGCTAACCGTCTTTTTATATAATATATTTTTATAATTATACATATAACATAATCACTTGATCATTAAATCACAATTTTTAAAAAAAATAATTAAATCACAATTTGAGTATTAATATATTATCACTATAATTTATATAATTATATCACATGAGATTGATTATTAAATCATTTGATTATATAATAACAAATTATACATATATAATATGACATAACTCATAAGTATACCAATTCATACTAATACAACAATTAAATATCTAGAGACTTATTTTCAATGTATGTTATAAACTTATAAGTCTATATATGTTATAAGTCTATATAAGTCTACGTATGTATATGAATAATATAAATGTATAATATCAATACTTAATCATATGATTCAATGACAATTCAAATATTTTATTCAAGACTTCAAGTGAATCATATTATTAATGTACAATGATGATATGATTCGTATAATAGCAAATTAAGTAATTGACATTGGATTAAACAATGACCAATGTGTTACTTATAAACATAATTTAAGTATTAATGTATTATCATTATAATTTTAGTAATTTACATATTATCACTATAATTGATATGATTATATCACATGATGACTTGATCATTAAATCATATGATTATATAATAATAAATAATACATATATAATATGACATAACTCATAAGTCATAAGTCTACAAGTTAATTATATGATTCATGTACAATGATAATCACAATTGATTCAATTGAATTAAACAATATGTTACTTATAACTACAAGTCTACAATTTAATTAAAGCATTATTAGATACTTTAAGAATTTAGGATTTAGGAGTTTGAACATTACCATTTACCATTAGATATTAAGTTCAATTCAAAGAAAAAAGATTATAAGTAAATATGATAAGAATTTAAATAATTAATCATATGAATCATATGATATAATTTAATGAGACTATATGATTATATAATATCAAATTAAGTAATTGACATTAGATTCAACAATGTGTTACTTATAATCACAATTGAAGTATTAATGTATTTTTTGAACATTTTTTAGAAAAAGAAATTTAACCATTTTTTGAAAGAAAAAAAAAAAAAAATTAACAATTTTGAACAATTTTGAATTATATATATATATATAATTGCTTGTAGTTATATTATATGCATATTGAATAATATAAATGTATAAGATAAATATTTAACTATATGATCCAATTACAATTCCAATACTTAATCAATTATTCATGTACAATGACAATGACAATGTGATTCATATAATATCAAATTAAGTAATTGACATTTGATTAAACAATGTGTTACTTATAACTACAATTGAAGTATTTTTGTTTGTTTGTAAGTTTATAAGATCAACACTTAATCATATGATCCAATGACAATTCAAATATTTATAGCAATTGGGCCCAAGAAGATATTAAAAATACAAGAAAAAAAAATGAGGGTAAAAAAAAGCCCAAAAAAAAAAGCTCAATTTTAAAAAAGCGGTTAGCGGGCGGTTATCTATTTCACTAACCGCTAACCGGCCACTAACCGCTAACCGTTAACCGCTAGGCGGTTAGCGGTTGCGGTTAGTAAAATTTACTAACCGCTAGGGCGGTTACGGTTAGCGGTTATTGCCACTAACCGCTAACCGTAACCGCCTTTGCACCCCTAATTTGAGCACCCAGTCTCAAATGCCCTTAATAGGTGATTCGGTCATCTTAGAAGCCAAATTGGGCCACCCATTACTCTAACGTTGGTTGAACCACTCATTTTTATTTTATATTAATTTTATGGACAAAAATTTCCTCAAACTTACTTTAACAAGTGTCAAGTATTATATCACGTTTCTATTCTTAACAATTATTTATTACCATTTTTCTAACACAAAAACTCAAATATTGATTTTTAAGAAACTCGAACATGTTGAATGACATTTGTCACTTATTAGAGGAGGTTGAAGGAAATTTCCTTCAAACCAATTTAGAAAAAATTTATGTCCTAATTTATTTCGGAGTAAAACATTGTAATTTTATACAAATTTCTAAAAAAAATAAATGATTTTTCTTTTAATAAAAAAAATCGATTTGATACGAGGGTATACGTCCTTAAAATAAATTATTATTTTTATCTTTTAACAAGTAGAATGGTTAGTCCAAACTCTAATATCAACTCAATAATTTAGTCAGTTTTTTAATTAATGTGTTATGAGAGAGAGAGAGAGAGAGAGAGAGAGAGAGGATGCAAGTGCAACATATGACATGATTTACTTTGTACGCTGAGGAAGGTTCACAAAAAGCCCCAAAAGATCGAAAATAGCAGAGACAACATTGTATGAAAACTCCCGATTGGGCAACTCTCCGATCCGGCCACACCATTTTCTCCGATACTTGAATCCAATCACAGGTTTCTCTCTCATTTCATACTCGAACTCTATTATATTCAATTGTTTCTCCTTAAGGATTGGAGCCAAATCTCAACCCCGATCTACAACTGGTTTTAGAAGAACCCATATTTCGATTAGTGTTAATCTTTCTTCCTTTACTGAATGAATTGGCACCGTTATTTGCTCACATTCTTAGACGCTTTCCTGTTTATGGATTTTAAGTTCCTGATTGACATGGCCACAATTGGAACCAGTTTCTCTTGTGCATGATTTAGCTTTTTCTGTTTGTTTACTGCGAAAATTTGTGTGGAAGGAAAATGAATCCAAATAAAAGAAGTTTTCAATGGTGGGATCTAACAGTTTTTTTGTAATTCTGCTAGGGCTCATGCTAGGGAGTGAGAAATCTAACGTGTCGATTAGCTAACATTTTTGTTTTTGGAACTACTTTCTTCTTGCTTTTAGTCTCTGTATATCCGGCTTTGTGAATACGTCATTAGGACTTATAAATTGTGGGTTTGTCTATGCGCTTTGTAAATGTTTGGTTTCAAAATCAGGTATGCTATAATGGTGTGATTGCAGTAAGAAGATGTCATGGTAAAATGTTTCTTTGGTATGAGTCCTTATTTCCAGAGCTTTATTCTATAGCTTGGGACAAAGAGGCCTTAATGCCCAATTTCATGGTCTTCCGGCACTTATGTCAACTTTTCTTCTTCTTCTTCAATTTAAATAAATCGTTATTCATCAAAAAAAGAAAAAAAAAGAAAAAGAAAAGAAGAAGCAATGTTAGAAATTTTGCTTGATTATGCAATATGCATTGATGGGATTTATTATTCTAACTGTTTTCGAGGAAATAAACAGTTTTGTTTTCGGTTTATTATTCTAATGAACAATAAAAGTTGGGAATTTTTGTTCTATTCATATTTAATGCACTAAGCTACTTGTTCTTTCTTTCTTTGTTTCAATGTTTTAACCTGTTTATAAATCTTGGGCTTAGATATTTGGAAAGATGTCTGGCCAAAACCAGCGTTTGAATGTAGTTCCCACTGTGACAGTGCTTGGGGTCATTAAAGCTCGCCTTGTTGGTGCTACTAGAGGTCATGCTCTTCTCAAGAAGAAGAGTGATGCTTTAACTGTGCAGTTCCGTCAGATTCTTAAAAAGATTGTCTCCACAAAAGAATCAATGGGAGAGATCATGAAGACCTCTTCATTTGCCTTAACTGAAGCCAAGTATGTTGCTGGAGAGAACATCAAGCACATCGTCCTTGAGAATGTCCAAAATGCATCTCTTAAAGTTCGATCAAAGCAAGAAAATATTGCTGGTGTGAAGCTCCCCAAGTTTGAGTATTTTACTGATGGTGAGACTAAGAATGATCTTACTGGATTGGCTAGAGGTGGACAACAAGTTCAGCTCTGTCGTACGGCTTATGTGAAAGCAATCGAGGTCCTTGTTGAGCTTGCTTCACTTCAGACATCATTCCTGACTCTTGATGAGGCAATCAAGACCACTAATCGTAGGGTTAATGCGCTAGAGAATGTTGTGAAGCCGAGGTTGGAGAACACTATAAATTACATTAAGGCGGAGTTGGATGAGCTGGAAAGGGAGGATTTCTTCAGGTTAAAGAAGATACAGGGTTATAAGAAGAGGGAAATTGAGAGGCAGCTTGCAGCTGCCAAGCAGTTTGCTGAGGAGCAGTTTGCGGAGAAGGTATCTTTGCAGAAAGGGATTTCAATAAATTCAGCTCACAACTTATTATCTGCAGGTGGAGAGATGGATGAGGATATCATTTTCTGATTTGGAGGGTTAGTTTATATGTTCTTCGTGGAAAATTACGAGTATTATTTAATTGAGGAGTGTCTTGAATAAAAGTTTAAGGTATGTTTCTTTTTCTTGTGTATTGTTTCTGAATATGATTTTGTTACTGGTAGTTCTGAAATATTTATTGCCTGGAGTTGATTTTTTCAAGACGGCATATTGAATCAGTTGTCATTTTATGTATGGATGGTGTCATTATTAATTGCAGTGGTGCATCCTGGGAAATTTCAATAGGTATAACCTATAACATACGCTGGAAGAAAGTAGATTGGTTGGTTTATGAGTTTTGCTGCTTACTTTACTTTCTATGAACTAATATAGAATTATGATTTTTATCCACTCAATTATCTTTTGCTGAGGCTACAATCATCAAATCATAATTAGTACCAAGAGTGTTTAGATTTAGTGGTAATTTTGATGATACTTACAATTTTTTTTAACACAAGCAAACCATCTATGAAAATTAGTATTGAAAAAGGGGAAAAAGAAACTTTTGTAAATTTTGATGATGTCTTGTGTCTTTACCAACGTTGAATTGTAAAAAAGAAGCAAAAATTTGTGAGCATATAAGATTTTAGACTTTTGCAGCAAGTTACAAAGAATGTTAACGGTTTAAGGTTTAGAGAAATTATACATTCCAAAAAATCATAGTTTGTTTTGGCTAGTGTTAAAGTATTAATCAAATGATTAAAATTTCTAATTAGCTAACGCTTTTAGAATAAATAATATGATTTAACATGGTATTATAGTAGAGATTGTGAGGAGTGTTAAAAGTATTATTAATCAAATGATTAAATTTATCATTTTCTATGGAGGATCTTGTCTCATCTTTTTCAAGTTGAAGGGTCTTCAATTTGCCTTTTTGCCTTTTCTTATCATAGGAGAACATGAAGTTTCTGAACCTTCAAGGGGGTTGGTTCAAGTGGCAAGGGCTTTGGTCTTGGTGGCATTCCATTAGGTCTAAGGTTTGAATCTCTTACGTGCAAATAGTTCGTTGTGGCAGTCCGTTAGCGAAGCCGGAGTATTATCCTATTCGTGTGGAAAGTGCGCTTCGTGTCCGAGGTTTACCCGACAGGAATGGGTACACAAAGTAGCCATACTTTAGAGGGGTTCCTCGTCATTAACAAAAAAAAAAAAAAAAAAAAAGGAAAAAAACTGACATTTTTGATGAATCACACAATGTGCAGAGGTTGTTCATATGAATACCCAACTGACAAAAACTTAGACAAATGAACATCGGAGGAGACCAAAAATTTTGACAAATGAATATTAGTTAACAAAAAATTTTCTTCACAACCAATTATCAGAATCGATATTTTTGTTTGTGTAAACTCCCAATCAAAAATTTTGTCTACTGTCCATTTGGATGAGTAGAGAGTTAGGTCGGTGACTATTAGCATGACATGATCAAAAATAAAATGCTGGGAAAAGTACATTTTACCTCCTCTAAAGTTTGGAGCGATTTTCAATTTGACCTTTACTGTTTCAATTTTTGCAATGCATCTCCCCAAACTTCCAAATTTTTGCAATTTGACCAATTTTATCCCAAACTTTTCATATTGCCTCTAATTTATTATTTTTTTTATTTTTTATAAAAAATTATAAAAAAAAAAAAAAAATCGGGGGCCACCCCTTTGGCCATCTAGTCATTTTTGCACCACCAATTTTTATTTTTTTTGCGATAAAAAATAAAAAAATTAGGGACAAAATGAAAATTTTGGGATAAAATTGGTCGAATTGAAAAAATTTGGAAATTTGCGGGGTACATTGCAAAAATTGAAATATTGGAGGTCAAATTGAAAATCACTCCAAACTTTGAGGAGATAAAATGTAGTTTTTCCTAAAATTCTCATTGCTGTTGGGTATCTATTGACATGAACCGAAAATAATAAAATTTGTGTGTTGATCTAAATAAATAGTTGGGCAGGTGTTGTTGTGTGTGTCTGGTACATTTTGGAAAGCAATATCTTACGAAATTCTTGCTAAATGGGTTGTTTTTCACACTGTGTTTAGAAAAATTTTGTCATTCACTATCTTTCATTCGGATTAAGAGAGAATGATCCCTCCTTGTAACTCTTTCCTTTTTTCAATTAGAAAAAAAAAAAAAAAAATAGGGAAAACTTCACTTTGGCCCCCTCCCTGAACTTTCACTTGATTTTACAAACCATTCCTGAACTTGCAAATATCTTATTTTGAACCCTTGAACTTTCAATTACACTCAATGTGGACACTTCCGTCAGATTTTAAACATTACATGACGTTTATACCCCTGATTTTTGTATAAAATTTCAACTTCCAAAACGTTTTTTTATTTTTAAAAAAATAAAAATTAAGGACATTTTTGTCTTTTTAGTATTTTTAGCGGCTAAAATTAACAGAATGGTTCTAATTTAGAGTAATTTAAAGTTCATGAAGGATTTGTAAAATCAGATGAAAGTTCAGGGGGTTAAAGTGAAGTTTCTCCAAATAAATAATAATGGTGGTCAGACAAAATGGAAAGGAAATCCGGTCACAAACCTCTTTTATTTTTTATTTTTATGCTATTTTGACTTCAAAACCCTTGTTTAAATTTGATAGATTTAAGACCAAAATTTAGTCACATTCTAAATTCAAGACCTCTAAAACATGACTGTAAAAATATAATTATACCTTTCAACTAAAACATTAAAAAATTGGTTAAATACCTTATTCACCATATTGTAGTTTTAACTTCTTAATTTTTTGACCCCTAGGGTTTACTTTTCATTACATGAGGTCCCTCTGGTTTACCTAAAGACGGAAATGATCCCTCCATGAAAATTCCATCCAAAATTTGGTGGAACACCACATTAGTACCTGTCACGATTTAACACGTATTCAATATAATTAATTAATTAAAAAAAAAATTTAAAATTTTTAAATTAAAAATATTAAAAAATATATATTTAATTAAATTAAAAATAAAAAATAAAATTTGGGAGTGGCTACAAGGGCCAATTGAATTTTATTTTATTTTAATTTTTTAATTTGCTGGAAGGCCCTTGGGAGTGGTTCAGCCACTCCCAAGAACCGGTATGGGGGTGGCCGAAGCACCCCATGGCCACCTTTGGGCAAATTGAAAAAAAAAAAAAAAATTCATTTGGCCATTGGGGGGTGGCGAAACCACCCCATGCCCAAGGGGGTGGCCAGCCACCTCCAAATGGCCAAAGTAGCCACCCCCAATTTTTTTTTTTTTTTTAAAAAAATTTAATCAACTATAATTTTTTTAATATTTTTTTAAATGTTTTTAATTTAAAAAAAAATAATTAATTATATGGGATGTGTCAAACTGTGATGGGTGATAATGTGGTGTTCCTTCAAATTTTTGACGAAATTTTGATAGAGGGACCACTTTTGACTTTAAGCAAACCAGAGGGACCTCTTGTGATAAAAACTAAAGTGTATGAGTCAAAAAAATAAAGAAGTTAAATCATAAGGGTGAATAAAGTATTTAACCTTTAAAAAAGAGCTAAAAGGGAAAAAGTGGCTAGGCAGGCACCCAGCCCAACCACAACAGTAGACTAGGCATGTACATGTATGGCAAAACTTAGCCATAATTAAGTTGTGCTCCTAACCACCCACGGTGGTTCACGGCCATCGCAATCAAAGGAGGTGGAGCCACCCCCTCAAGTTAGATTGGGGTGTCTGTAGGACCGTGAGCCACCTTAACACTTAAGGTAGTGGTTGGGGATGGGTCATGCCCCATGACAACTGTCGTGACCCAGCCCAACCATTTTTCCATTTTTGCTCAAACTGAGCCATTGATGAACTAAAACGAAAACAAAGAAAGATTATCAAAGAAGTGCTAAGAAAGAAAATTGTAACAGATGTGTGGTGAGCAGGGTTTATA
This sequence comes from Corylus avellana, assembly GCF_901000735.1. NCBI lineage: Eukaryota > Viridiplantae > Streptophyta > Magnoliopsida > Fagales > Betulaceae > Corylus > Corylus avellana. The sequence goes on along the minus strand of NC_081545.1, from coordinate 16,992,603 downwards.
AGTTGGGCTGAACAGTTGTTAGTCAGTTGGGCTGGATAGCTGTTAGTGAGTCGACGCCCTTTAATGTTTTGGTTTGGCATGTTATTTGCTTCTACTTTTACAAGTTTTCGACAAATATTAAGCATATTGTCCAATTCATAGTTCATTTGAGTGCAGTACTTGCGCCTTTCCTCAAGAAATTCCTCCATGTTCTAGCGAACTTTCTCATGATATTCCTCCATGCTCCGGCGAAATTCCTTATGCCATTCCTCTACCATTTGTAACAATTTATGACATTGTGCCAATTCACTGTTGGATGCGTCAAAGCAAAGCTCTAGTGCCAAGAAAGTGCTCTAATACCAATTGTAACAGGTGTGTGGTGAGCTGGGTTTATAAGTGGGGCAGGACAATTGTTAGTCAGTTGGGTTGGACAGTTGTTAGTCAGTTGGGCTTGACAGCTGCAATCAATTGGGCTTAACAGCTGGGGCTTGACAAATGGTATATAAACCAAAAGTCAGTATAAGTCCATTATCGAATATCTTGTATCTTATGAAACCTGTAGTTTGTAGTTCTTTATAATTTAGCCTTAGTCTTGTAAAGGAGTCTGATCAAACTCGAATTGATCATTTTCTGTAATTCGTTTCCATTCCATTTTCAATCCACTGTTTTACAAATCCTTCAATCATTAATCCTTAATTTATACAGAAATTCCCAAATCAATAGCTGGTGTGTTACAAAAATGTAAAGGAGTTTTGTAGTGAAAGGCCGAGTGCCAAAGGGAAGATTGTACTTACACAGCAAATGAATGAATACATTGGTGAGGATTCTTTTGTGATCTTCAAGAAGCTCTAATTACGATTATGTGTTATATGAAATCTTTAACATAGCAGCTCAATGAATCGAGAAAGAATCAGGGGTGGTTCGGCTAACAATGGTTTCGTTTTGTTTTGTTTTATTTTATTTTTTTTTGTTTTTGTAATAAAAAAAATTATATTTTGTTTTAAATATTTTTTACTATTTTTTTTTTTTTTTGTAAGTGACGTGTATCACACTCTAATTGGTGCTAGTATAGCACATTAACGGATTCTGTCAACTTTTTAAACTGTAAAGACTAATTAAACTTTATTTGGTTTTGCTTATCCCAAGGAATAATTAATCATTTTTTAAAACTCAATCAGCTATTTGTCAAAAATCCTAACCACATGGACCAAAATATCATTTATCCCTTTTTTTTTTTAAATTTTTTTTTTTTTTTTATTTGAAGGACATAACTGCATTTTTTTAGTTATTTATGAAAAAAAAAAATGTTTTTCTATTTTTGGGTGTTAGATATGATCAAAAATTTTGGTAAAATTGAAAACATTTTCATTTGACTAGGAAAAATTTTAACATCTATAAAATTGTTTCATTTTTACAAACTTGAAGCCATTTATTGAGTTTGAGTTTCTCTTTCTTGCACACACTCTCTCTCACATTTCATTATCCTCTGCTGACGAAGTTCGCTGGAATTATGCCGTTGACTGCCATCAAAGTCTGCTCGTCGCCGCCATCAAGGTTGCCGATATTCGATGCAATGTTCGATGGAAGTCTCTAGCCACTTTCCGCTATAGCTGATTTTCCATATGAGCGAAAAGCCAAAAAATATTTCAAGGTGAAAAATGATTTCGCTATATTTTTCGACAGAAAACCTTTTACGTCGAAATAGAGCGTAAGTCGTAAATTTATCAATTTGAAAACTGGGCTTTTAAAGTCAAAATGGCAAAAAAACAGAGGGGATTAGTAGCCTAATTTCCCTAAAAAAAACAATGAGAAAGTTTAGGAACCAACTGATCTTCAACACATACACAAACCTAAAAGAGGCTTAGTGGTACATGATTTCTCGATTTTACAAATTTAGGCTTGGGAAATGATAGAATTCATTCTCTCAACCATCCACTATTGAAATTGTGTGAAATTTATATAATTTGTGATTTAATGATTACTCTATTAAATTTGTAGGATGAGATAGAAAAAAGATAAAAAAATATATTAATGTAAATTATTTCTCTTAGGACTTTGGGTCAAGTTTATATGCATAACCTTAAAATGAGAAAAAAAAAAAAAAAGGGGGGGGAAGGTGTGGTGGGCGTAATACCACCCCGTCATTTGATCATTTACTTCTGTTTTATATCTCCATATAATTGAACTTGCAACCACCTAGGATTTTTTATAATTGCCTCAAAGGGCCCAATATACATACCCTACAAACCAGATACTGTTTATTGGGATGTAAGAATGGTTAAAAAAAAAGCAAGAAAAACATGATATTGCCTGGCCAAGAAGATTTGAACCCCAGATTGTTGGAGTGAAAATTCCTATCCAAGACAGCAATGCCAAGACTCAGAAGGCATGCTTCTAAAATTTTCTCTCTACAGGCTTGAAAAGCTTGGTAGTCGTGGCAGAATCTTTTCGAGAAAACTGAGCTGGTTTCATTACGAGCGAGGGACGACTGTGGGGGACAACAAGTGATAGATTCATAGAATGAGAATTGGAAAGCATCTACAAATTGCGTCTCACACATAATTTTAAAATAAATGAGATTCTTACCCTTCATTCCTCGGTAAGGGCTTTTTCTTCATAGCTGCAAGATTCTTCATCTCACGACTGCTCAAAAGAACAGGTCAATAAATCATGAAAGGGAAATCTTGAGAGCAAATCACACAAGGCCAATATATTTTTCTTTTTTTCCTTATTTTTTTCTTCTTAGATTTATAACTTTTTCAAGAGGAACTTTCCCTACAAGACTACCTGTTAAGAAAATCTATTTTTGACTTCTTCATCAAGTTGCTCTTCACGTTTGAAACATTGTGGCCGGGTCCACTACCTACAAAGAATTGTCAAAAGTAAATTAACTAAAACATAAATTTAGAGTGCAGTCTCTACAGTGTCAAAGTCTCAGCATGTTAACAGATAGATTGGAAATAAACAGATTGCTGAACTCATTCAGCAACACCAACAGAAGAAACTAGAACAGAATAGAATGACTACCTCCACAAAAGCTTCTTTTATTTTTTGAAGGTGGAACCTTCGTGCAAAGCTGAACTTGCCGACTTTGTTTTCCTACAAAAAGTCCAACAGATTTTGAGAAAATCATCTGTGCACAAGTATTAAAATGTGCCCTTAACTAGTAAATGATGCATAAAAATTCATAGAATGAGCGATTCATGGACTTTAAAGAAAAATAAAGCAAAATGGATGGAAAACAGATAAAACCCAGAATTTTTTTTTAGTTAAAAATAAAATCAGAATCGATGATTACAAAAATCTGATTTGAACTTTTCCAAGGACTAATTTTTTTCTTTTTAACCTATCAAACTTCTATCTCATTCTTCTGCAGGCAAGTCATAGAGAACTTCCATGGATTTCTGCTTGCCTCAAGGCTCTAGGTGCACAAGGTGAGGTAGAAAAGAAATTTGCTTGTGGTTCTACTAAGGATCGGTGGGTTTTATCTTGCATCAACATCCCACAGGGAGCCATATTAGGTATTTTCTTAATCTTATGCATGGTTTAAGAATGGATTCAATTTTACCAGTTGTATCCACCGACTCCCAGTGAATAAAGAAATGGATTATCATTTCAACAGCGTGTGATACTTGTTCAAGAACAGAGAATCATCTGTTTAATCCCTACGACCAAGTTATCTAGTTCATAGAGAGCCCTAAATGGAGTTAAGTACAATTGCTCCACCTGTGGAATAATTTCAATAACCATCGGTTGAAGGTGCATAGGATTTTTCCAAATACCTAAACCTGAGAGAAAAGCTCAAGTATACCTCATCCCGAAATATTTGGGATGTTAATAAAAAGTACACAACAGCAAAACTGAAACTCCTTGAAGGATATGAATTATGAAAGGATTGTTATGGTAATGGAATGTAAGAACTCAATTTGTATAATGGAAAGACAAATGCAACAAGGTCACAGCTGAATCCTCATGGACAAAGCAATTATAGGAAGCTAATATAATTTGCAACTCTGATACAAGAGTTTAAGAAATACATCACATGCATTAAAGCATGCAACATAAAACATTAATATATAATCACAGGGAAGAATAGAAATAAACGACATAGATCTTCTACAGATTTTTTTTTTTCTATTCAAAGGGGGGAGCGGGGAAAGGAACATTGATCTTCTACAGATTATTTGAGATTAGAAAGAACATACGTGCATCTTCTTTCTTGTATAGTTGCTTAAGTCGAGCAACAGATTTCTTCTCATGCTCAGCAATGTCTTCCAATTTTGCCTGGCAGAGTAGATCACCCAAATTTTATAATGCTTAGCAAAAGTTGCAATATTGATTGCCTTATCAATTACTGAAAAATAACCTACCTACAAAAGAAAACTGCATCTAACAATGAAAATTATTAAAAAGGATAATTTGAAAAAGAAAGGAAGATAAATGATCACCTCATACAATTGTATCCATTTAAATGCCGTCGAACTTTTTCTCATCCTCTCAACCACTTGCTCTGTGTTTTTAGCACCAAACTGCTTTTCATAAAATTTCTTCCACAACTTGTCAGTCACTGGACTAAGATCCCTTCCCTACAGAATTAATTAAAAAATATGCACTTTAAATTTCCTGCTTAAATATAACATAAACATTTAATTTCAAAGATAATACGGGCCTTCTTACTTCTGAACACTTCTCAATGTGCGTCAATTGTTCGACAGTACAATGTGGTAAAATTCGATCAAGAAGATTTATATCTGTTTCACCAACATCACCAAGATACCTTACATTATCAATCGTTGTCTTAATGCAAAGATCAACTAATGATGGAACCAGTTTCCTTCCACTCACTACAGATTCTTTCCTCAGCATATCTTTGATCTCTTCTTGTCCTGGTATGCCTCACTAAAGCTAGTACACAAGCCAATACACATTCAATTCTCATCTTTATCTTCATTCCAAGTACACAAAACATTTGCAACTTCAAAAATTACAATAATCTAAATGAATTCAACTAAAATTAAAGCTTTCTTCAACCACTTTGTTGAGCTTTTCTCTTTCTTAATTTCTATTTTTTATTTTAAAATTTTCCTTGGAACCCAATATTAAAGTAAAAATATCCAGTTTCTGCTTGGTTCCTGAGAAAGCTGAGTAAAATTTTAAGAGAAAACCTTAAAATTTACAAACTAAATTTCTTGTTTCCCCAGCTTTCTCAGCAGCCAATCAGAAGACGACAAAACTTTCTAACTTACCAGAAAATCGAAGCCATAAAAAGAAATCCGCAAAATAAAAACAAACAAGTATCAGATCGGCGACAGAGAAATTCGAAATTATAAAGATTAAAAGTTAAAAAAAAAAAAAAAAAAAAAGGAGAAATTAAAGCCGATTAAGATTTGGGGAACTGACCGAGCGATCGGGGAGACGAAGAAGGGAATCGCCGGACGGAGAAGAGACCGTTTGATTATGATCAGATTCGCTTTTCTTTTTTTTTTTTTCCCTCACATAGTACAAAAAACAGAGAGATTCTAACAGGTATTGGCTAACGTGCACCGGCTCTCACTGACGACGACGATGATGTGGAAAGCCTTCGGTTTAAAGACAAGACAAAGAGTTGACGTTATGTGCCTGGGAGAACCTGGTTCGTGCGGGGGGAACAGCTCCCACTGTGGCGGGTTTTCCAACTACTAGTTTCCCACGTCAGAATTGCCGAAGTCGTTAGATTTCCACTTTTTACTCTTTGTTTTTTACTATTCAAAGGAAGTAGATTAGTCACAGAGTTAGATATATCCTTATCTACCGTCAATAAAACTATGTACCATGTACCACGTGTCTTTTTATTTTATCAAGTCCTTGTTTGTTTTTGTTTTTGTTTTAATGTCCTATAAGGAGTTGATTAGTGGTTTTTGGAATCGATAAGAGAGTTTAAGTTGATCGATAATTTCTGAGAAGAGACTTTTCTAAAGCTTTGGTGAGTAAGTTTTTTTTTTTTTGTTTTTCAGGGTGACACCAATTTCAAATGCTTAGTGGAATTAATTTATCATTCTTTGTGCAAATTAAATAGTCACAGTAGCAGAATAATAATCAAGCAACCCACAAGCAAGACATAAAAATTTTTACGTGAAAAACCCTCCAATGCAAAGGTAAAAATTACGGGACCTAGTCCAGTAAAATCTTTTACTGTTCCCTAAAGAAGTATCCAGAAGTTATCACCATATCAATAATAAATGCATTCTTGGATTAAATATAAATTCATTACCATAAAGTGGATTCCAACAAGAATAAAGAAAGATCTCACCAAGTATGTATTAGCAACCAAGTGATTGGAGAGCAATTCCAACGATCGACACCCGTCAATACGTAGCACTCGTCGTCAGGAACAACCTACTAAAATTGCAACAAGATCGGCCCACAAACGATTCTTCAATCTCTGACGGATGCAGTTAAGAAAAAAACATTTTACTTTTTTTCTCTCTCCTTACGGTGCCACACTCCTCTTTTTTTTCTTCTTTTTCTTTTTTTCTTTCCTCGCATGAGGATGCACACTGCACGTTCCTTTATATAGCAAACAAAAGGGCCTTTGTTTGTCCACGTGGGTTGGTCCCCACATAAAGAGAGACCACTCCAACAAATCTCCCCCCCATATGTGTGGGGGGCTCCACCAAGCCTACCGTACTTCTACAAATTTCAAGCTTTTGCATAGAACGGTTTTGTAGTGACCCAAATAATTAACTAAGCTTAGGTAGCTTAATTAGAGGGCTAATTTGGACTTTGGGTTACTAGGAACAACTAGAAGGGCATTTCAAAAATTTTAGACTTTTTGACCAGACATATGCCTGGGGACCACTGTACGTACGCTTTTGTCTGTAAGTAAGGACGTATGTAGGGGGACCACCGTATGTATGCTCTTGTTTTTAAGTGAGGACGTACGCTTGGGGACCACTGGACGTACTCTGCAAATAGTACACAGACATACGCCCCTATAGTACTGGACATACTCTACTTTTGGGTTAACCCCTAGATAATACTTGGACGTATGCTACAGTCTTTGGATCGCTGGGTAAACAGTACCAGATGTACGCTCCAATAGTACTGGACGTCCGCTACTTTTCAAAATAGTTGGTAGCGCCCTTTGCTTTTTCTCACCTATAAATACCCCTACCCCTCACCCTTTCACGCCCATTCTTGCCCCCAGGCTGCCTGATACCCTTGTGTGAGTGTTTTGTGAGGATTTTGTGAGTTCTTGGAGAAGGAGAGGTGATTCTTGGAGGTTTCGCTTCAAGGAGGTAATCTTCTAAGTTAGCTTGTTCCTTAGTCATTATGTTGTTTAAGTGCTTTTCATAGTTAGCTTAGTTGGTAGTTTGTAGCTTCTAGTTATATTGTTGCCCTTAATCTCAGTTTAAGCATGGGTTAGCGTTTAATTCTTGTTGGGCTTATTCCTTTTGCATGGAGGTGTTGTTTTGAGATATGAGGTCCTATGAATCTTTTTGGTAGCTTTAGAATTGGTTTGGGAGGATAGGAGGACAATTGAACCAAATGGGGTTCTACCTGAACCTTTTGAGCAGACGTACGAGCCTTCTGGGCAGACGTACGTCCATAGACTTGGACATACGGTCAAAAGTGTTCCACGGAACGCCACTTTGGCTAGTCGTCCGATAGCCTCTGTGTTGGAACAAGTGGCTCATATTCTACTATTTGAGTGCACTTGTGAGTGTTGTGTTTCACATTGAAAAAATATAAAAGAAAAGAGTGCTTAATATACCTAAGTGGACCTTTGCCCATTAGCTTAGGCTTTTGGGCTAGAGTTGTGTTCACTTATGTATATTAATGTACTATTGGTAAAAACTCCATAATCGCTTTATCTCCCAACAAATGGTATCAAAGCCATAGTTACCTTCCTAGGACGAGTGTCTGGATGCGTCGGGTTTAGAGTTGTGTCTCCATCCGTAACTCTTGACGTGAGACACTCTTGGAAATGTAAAAAGACTCACAAGTGAGGGGGAGTTGGGTCAATGTGAAGAGATTCACAAGTGAGGGGGAGATTGTTCTGAGTGCACTTGTGAGTGTTGTGTCCCACATTGAGAAAATATAAAAGGAAAAAGTGCTTAATATACATAAGTGGACCTTAGCCCATTAGCTTAGGCTTTTGGGCTAGAGTTTGTTAAGTGCCAAAATATTCATATTTTTGCCCTTAAACTTGTATGTGTTAATTCCTTGGTGTTGTTAGTTTGTGCTATTTTACTTCCTTTTTATATTTTCTTTGTTTTATAGGTTTTTGGAAGAAAAGAAAGCATTCCTGGAAGTATCGGACTTAAAGAATAAAATTGAAAAAAAGCTAGAAGACTTGAAGCAAGCAAAAGCATTTTGGTAGTGCGATCGATCGTAGGTCCTCTGCGATCGAGCGCGGACCTGTGATCGAGCGCACTTCCAGAGAGGTCCAGACGTGAAGAGAGAGGCGTGCGCACAAGAGAAGACTCTATCGCATTGCGATCGAGCCCAGAAGACATACGATCAATCGAAGAGATGCGATCGAGCACACACGGGCTGCGATCGAGCGCACCCGTGCGCTGGAGAATTCCAGAAGCTGCGGCCAGACTCCCTTTGCTTTCCATATTAGGGTTTTTCTAGTCCTAGTTGCACTAGGACTAAACCCTATGATTTTACTAGGGTTTCTAGGTTTTCTAGAGTATTCCTAAGTCTATAAATAGGACCTCTAAACCTTTAGAAGAATCTCTTTGGAGAGAGGAATTGGAGGCTACTTCTATGAGCGGTTTTCGGTTCTTTCTTTTCCTTTTCTTTTTAGTTTTATTTTAATTATGTGTAACTAACTCTTAAGGAGAGCTAGATTGAAGCCCTAATTATGCTTATTTAATATTTCAATATTGGCGCCTCTGTAATAATCATATTGTGCTGCTTAACTTGATTAATTCCTGTTTTCTTGAATTCCTCATATGTATGTGATTGACCATTATATGCATGTGGTATGGATTAGTTAATTAAAGCAATTTGGATGATCAAGTCCTGGGTTTAATAAGAGTAATAAAAGAAATCCACATCGGGTTCTTGGGTTAATCAATGTGGGAACCGAGGGTAGACACCCATGCCCTAGGCCTCATGTGTTTGTCGATTTCCACAGATTTATGCTTTCTTAAAGAACAACTTAGCAGAAACCCATACTAAATCCTTTAAGAAAGAAAGGAATTAGAGTAGACACCCATGCCTAATTCATTTTTTAGGGAAATTGCTTAAGGAGTAGACACCCATACCCTTAGGTTGGCAAACATTAAGTATTCATAATATGATTAGATCATTGGCATATTGTTATATTATCTAAGTATGATTATTGGTGGATATCAAAGCCCTACCTTTACCTTGTCTTTATCTTTATTTCTTTTCCTTAGTATCAATATCAATCTCGTGACAATTTTTGGTATTTTAATTATTTCTAAAACAAAATCAACAATCTCCATGTGATCGATCTCGTACTTGCTGCATTATACTATCGTTTGATCTTGTGCACTTGCGAGTAAAACGTACTAAATATTATCTATTAATTTAGGTAGTATTTTGCACAACAGAGTTGTGTTCAACTATGTATATTAATGTACTCTTGGTAAAAGCTTCATAACCACTTTATCTCCCAACACTATGTTGTCATGTTCTAGGTTCGTTTTAGTTGGATTTAGAACTCATGATAGGTCTTTTCTCAGTATTTGAGGTTATTGAGCCTCAAGGGAATTTTATTAGGGGTGAAATTTAAAACCACCTAACCGCAACCACTAACTGCTAACCGTTATAACCGCTAACTGCTAACAGCCTAACCGCTTTGAAAGCCGTTAGTAAAAACCGCTAACCGCCTAGGCGGTTGTGGTTAGCAGTTAGTGGGTTTTGGAAACCCACTAACCGCTAACCGCTACCCGCTATATATATATATATATATATATATATAATAATAATAATAATAATAATAATAAATCAGAATAAGTTGTTGTAGCATAGTGGTAATTGTGCCTTTTTTTCACCTAGAATTTCGGGTTTCGATTCCCCCAAACCTCAGTTTTATATTTTTATTAGGAGAAAGTCCATATAACCCCTTCAAACTACCACTCAATTGACAATGTCCCCCCCAAACTTTCAATTGTGACAATGTCCCCCCCAAACTACAAAAAATTGTCAATGTTCCCTCCAATGACGAAATTACCCTTAGTAAAA
>NC_081545.1:16973797-16981926 GCF_901000735.1 Corylus avellana | reverse complement strand
AAAACGACGTCGTTTTGCACTTCTATATATTCCTCTCTTTCTAATTTTTCTAACCCTAAACCTATTTCTCAGCCTCCTATGCTCCTTGCCTCTGCCTCTCAACTCTCAAGCCTCACCTCTGAGTCTCTGACACAACATCAGAGCATGACGCCGTACTAAGATTTGCAGCTTGCTAAGATTTCTTTGAATCAGGTACTAAGATTTTTTTTAATACTTCCTCCTTCGTACTAAGATTTCTTCCTTCTGGGATCCTTATGAGTTCTAAAAAAAAATTCAACTTTCTCTCACGCAGTGCAGTTCTCTTTCTTCCTCCATAAACCAAAAGCTCTGAAAAATCCAGATTTCTCTCTCTCTCTTCCTCCATATTGACACCATGCTTTGACAATATGCATCCAGCATGATTGTCAACAACAGTATCTTTTTTTTTTTTTGCAATGTTAATTGAAATGATAATCAATTTGAAAGCATAAAGTTCAATTATTCCTTTTTTTTTTTTTTTTTTTTTTTTCACGTAATCTAATATTCCTCATGATATTAACTACATAATGCATTCAATTTTAAAATTTCTCCTAGAGAAGTTAATTAAAAATGAGCAAAAAAAGAAGAAGTTTAAAGTAAGCCCAAAACCGGCCCAAAACTAGCCCAAAATTGGTCAAAGAAAAGCCCAAAAAAGCCCCAAAAATGCCTAAAAAAGCGGTTAGAAAAAAACAGTTATCTCAAAGCGGTTAACCGCCTAGGCGGTTAAGTACTACCTGGTTAGCAGAGGCGGTTAGTAAAAATTACTAACCGCCTAGGCGGTTACGGTTAGCGGTTGTAGTCACATGCATGCTTATTGTTACTTTTCCCGCATTGCACGTCTATTTTATATATATATATATATATATATATATATATATCAAACATGCATATTTTGTAACTCTCATGAAATACATTTTAGAACTATTGTGAACTCTTTTTTGCGGAAACGTATGTTGATTAACAAGATAATGATGAGACTCGTAAAACTATGCATGTAAAATACTGATAAGATTAATTGTATCGTATGACATGGTACACCGGTACGTGCGGGATAACGGCCATAGACTTACTATACAGGTTAACTTTATGGTCAAGTGTGCGTGTGTGTGGGCTTTGGATCCGATGGTTTCGTGATCAGGCGCAACCATTCCCTAATGGATGGTCACTATAAGATGGACATCATTAGTGGTGTATGCCACCCAAGGTAGGACTCGGTCGTGGCACTAATGGGATGGATGGTAGTGTAGAATATCCGAGGCACAGGTGTTGTATTACAGGTCCCTCGGGACAGCGCCAACCTTTCTGAGAATGGGTAATATCTCGGGTGGACCATACAGTTGAACTATTACTATTACTCATGATTATAAGCATATATTATATCTATATCACATCCATGATAACTGTCATCTCATAATGTTGCATGTGTTTCATAAATAATTGAGTTTACCATTTAATGACGGGTACGCCATGTGCATTTATACTCACTAAGTCGTCGGACTTACCTTGGTATTATTTTCCTTTTTCTCTATATGTACAACTATGCGGTTATAGATAGTTTAGCAAAGGTGGATACCGCGAAGCATCCGGTTATTGTGGAGGATTCGACTCAGGAGATGCTTGAGGACATATTGTAAGCTTAGGCGGGTACTCATGGTAATGAGTACTTTTGAGTTATGTTCTAGACCTAGGAGCTTTGGTGTATGTTTGCATATTAAGTTATAGCATGAATCCCTTGTAAAGATGATGATATGTATAGTCGTAGCTACTTTGATGTTCTTTGGTAGATGCTCTGGTTGTAATGATTAATGTTTATAGAATCTTTTTGTTTCCACTATTTAGTATCCTCTCTTTTGAGGAGTAGAGGTCTCTGAGTCTTGTTCTGCTAGGGATAAGGCCGAGAGACGAACCGTGAAAGTAATTAATTTCTAAGGCGTTACAGTTAGTATCAGAGCAGTTGCTCTTCGGATCATAGAAATTGATTTGTTAAGTATTAGGTCTAGATTTATCAGAGCTTTTGGCTTTGTGGATTGTAGGAGATGATCTACTAGAGCATAGGATGGATTTAATGTATACAAGGGACACATAGTTGTGATACCTATGATCTTGAGGATGTTGGACTTGAGGATTTTAGGAATTCGATATGGTATTGAAGTCAGGACTAGGACCGCTTTGATGATGCAACTTTGGAGATTAGGTTTAATTTGCACTAAGATAGTTACTTACGGTTTTAAGCTTAGATCTACATTAGGACATTGGATAAGGTGGTAGTAGCTTAGGCCCTTACTAAGGATAGGTTTGCAATTAGGTTTGACGTTTTAAGTGAGACGCGATGTGATGCTTTGAAGTAGGGGCTGATGATCGTTGTGACTGCAAAGATGTCACTGCATGATGGCATTGGAAGCAATGATGGTAAGAGGCCATCCTAACCCGATGAAAAGACAAGGAATGTTTTGGATGCCACCCAAGCATTGGAAACTATGGCAAGTCTTCTGGTGGACCCTTTGGTCAACGTACGAGGAGAAGGGACTCCGAGTGGAATCAAGGGTTGCTCTTTCAAGGAGTTTTATAAGCATCCTTTCCATGTGTTTAAGGGGAACCTGAACTCTGGAGAAGCGAGGGATTGGCTTACGAACTTGGAGGAACTGTTACGAGTTATGGATTGCACTGAGGAGCAAAAAGTCAAGTACACAGCTTACAAGTTCTCTGGAGGAGCAAGGCGATGGTGGTACGTTAAGCGAAACTCGCTAGTGATGGAATTAGGAAGCGAGGAGGCTATTATGTGGACCCGATTCAAGGAAGAGTTCTATCGGGAGTACTCATGGAGCTAAAGGAGGAGGACACTCGAAGAGTTGTGGTCCAGCAAGAAACAGAGTCGTTTGTGCCATAGGTGTGGCAGGCTGCATTTTGGGAAATGCAAATCAAGGAAGAATTGGTGCTGCAGATGTGGCAAGGTGGCAAATCAACTAGGCCAAAAGGAATGGTACTGGTCTACTTGGAAGGAAATAATGGCAGGACAAGGGATAAACGTAACCACTAGAATTGTTTAAGGCATGCAGGTTTGCTTTGTTTTGGAGTTAAGGGCTGGGTTACTGGATGTATACTCAGACATCAACCAGTTGTATTTTGTTTTGTACTTGCACTTGATTTGGGGTTTTGGACCTAAAAGTGTAACATTAACTAAGAGTTTTGTTAATGCATGATGCTTGTTACGCTATGTTGATGTGTGATGATAAGATTCATGATTATGTTAATTGCCCATTAAAAGGATGTTAAGGCATGATATTCTTGAACTTGGATTCTGGTAAAGGCCAATTGGTGAATCTTATACCTTTAGATCTTGTATGCATGGATTACATGCTTTTGGGTTACATATGAGCTAAAAGATTCCAGCAAATCTTTCTCTACTTGAATGGACTACGGAGTTATCAAGTACAAATGTTTATGGAGACAAAGGAAGTGGCTAGAGCTAATCTAAGGATTATGATCGCAATATTAATTATCATCTTGGCAAGGCTAACGTAGTTGTTGACACATTGAGTAGGAAGTCGATGGTAGACGCTCTGGAATTTCCCAACCCCAGTTGGCTATGGAATTCGCTAAGATGGGAGTAGAAGTGGTAGATGAGGGTGTGCTTGCACGCTTGTCTAACTTAGTAGTTGAATCGGAATTGCTTGTTAGGATTAGGGCCGCTCAGTTGGAGGACCCTGAGTGTACCAAGATCAAGCAGTTGCATAGGCACCAGGGTTTTGCCTTAAGGATGATGGGTTTGCTCACCCATTTCAAATAAGTGTGTGTCGGGGGATGGAGGACTAAGAAAGGAGATCATGAGCAAGACTCATCATTCTCCGTATACTGTACATCCCGGAAGTACCAAGATGTACAAGGATGAGAAGAGGACGGAATTGAAGTTTAGTACCGTTTTCCACCCACAAACGGATGGCCAGTCGAAGTGGACTAACCAAATCTTGGAGGAAATGTTACAGGCTTGCGTATGGGACTTCAAAGGTAGTTCGATTTAGTACCTACCTTTGATCAAGCTTGCCTACAATATTAGCTACAGGAAATGTTGTGCAAATTTTAATATACTCGCAAGTGTACGAATCGTTTGCAATATAATGTTTTGTAAGTGCGAGGTCGAACCCACAGGGAATTGTATTTTTGAAAGATCAACTTATATCTAAACTAATTTAATCCTATCTTAGTTCCAAAAAGGTTTTGAATTTTGGTTTTAAAAATTAAAAGGCAAATATAAGTTAATTAAAATAAACTAAGAGATAAAATACTAAGGTTTGAGAATTCACACTCACCGAATCATAACAACATACTTCCATGTTTATCAATATTAATCTGAAGTTCTCTCAATTAAAATCTTAGATATGTTTTACTATGTTTCAAATAATTAATCAAAACCATCCCGTGTATCCATTCATTGACCAAATCACAAAAGGAATCCAATATCAATTAAATCATCAAATGTATCCGTAAATCACAAAAGATATCCAATCTTAATTGAAACACCAAATGTATCCGTACAACAAATCAAAATAGATATCCAATTTTTATGAGTTAAAAACCAAGCAATCAATTATGTGAAATTATCCTAAATCATCAAGTGTATCCTTGAATCACAACAAGATATCCAAGAATCATGTCACATATTGAAAAGAAGTAAAACAATTGAAATAATAAACCAATAAAATCGGAATAATAAAAACTTACAATAAAGCGATATTGTTCTTCATCGGTGAGGCTTCATCCCCAACTTTAGTTGAGAGTTTAGCTCTACATGACTATGAAACTAAACTTAAACCTAAGCCTAAAGAAAAACTAAACTAAAAGAAAAGCTGTGGATTACGTTCTGTTTCCAAAATTGTATCCCAAAACTAGTCTCTAGAATTGTATATCTTTTCTTAAATGCAAAGAAGTCTATTTATACGCTTAGGGAAGTCCTAGAAGTTCTATTAAACCTAGATAATTTGGAAGTCTGTCTCCCAGTCAAAATAGAAGTCTGAAATCGGAATAGGATTCGTCCAGATTTGTGTCCTTTTATTGTGGGGCGATTTTGGCATAGTAACCGTCCGAATTAGGAAAATCTTATTTCACAATGAACTATATTATTTTGAGTTAGATTTCCAATGCCACTTGAATCACTTCAATCCGATATTTGAGAGAAAAGTTATGGTCAAAATACTGAGACATGTGCAGAATCTGAATTTGAATCCAATCCCAAAATCTTATCAAATCTGAAATTTAATCCAATCTGATCTTTAATCCGATTTAACATTTTTCTTGGATTTGGTTAAAGTTAACCACATCATCTAGGTCTTCTCAAAGTATGCTTTCTTCCAAACTTTGCATTTTTCCCTTTAAAGCTGTAGTTTTTCTTCAATAACCTACAAAACACTAATAACACAAAATATTAAATAACGACACAGCTAAAGGATTAACTAATGTAAATAAAGGGGGTCCAAATATGCAATACTTGGCACTTATCAAACACCCCCAAAATTATATTTTGCTAGTCCCTTAGCAAAACAAAATGAAAATAAAATGAAAATAAGAAACATAAATCCTCTTTTGTGAGAGAGACGATTGCATTTAACATATGCAACAAGCCTTTTAAACCCCTAGGCATCCCTAGTGGACAAGTTAAGTCTTGTGAGGGCTTAGCAGGAATGATACCCACAAACATTGTGCACTATGTTGTTAACAAGAAAGAATTTTCACATAAACCATGGTTCTTATTCATGAGCAAGCTTAAAAAGACAAACACCTTCATCACAGTCAATTAAAAATCCAAAATCAATTAACTCATAAATGGATAATTGAGACCTCATATGTTCTGAAAAGTGTAAAGCGTAATTAGCATACAATCATGAAGCTTTCAGTTTAAACTCAGGACAAGTTCCATAAAATTTGTAAAAATCGCTATCAAAATGAAACAACCAAGGCAAGACAAGCATATATATTTTTTTTAAAATTTTAATTTTAATTTTTACAGGCTCTGCAATGCATAACTCCTTTAAGCTTTCTAATTGACCCATGTAATAAGTGTTAGACCAATGACTCCCAAGCCAGGTGGCTTTAGGGCACTAGATGTAGAACATTCCTAAGGGCTTAATAACTTAAGTCAAAAAGGCTACGAAGCCAGACTAGCCATATCATAAATCAATACTGAACTTCACACCTTTTGACGCGAATACTCAATGCTTGATGAGGCAAGAGGTCCGGTTACTCAGCTGAAAACTCAACATGATCTTTCTTTTCTTTTTTCCTTATCTTTTATTTATTTTTATATCTTGCAAGCCAATGGTTATTCATCAATAGGTCATCCAACAAGTCTCAAAGAGAACAAGCTTAAGCTCAAACATCATACCTCATAGAAAACATGCTAATGTGCTCATAAAAATTTATCTCAAAACAAGTGAAATATCTTTTATCCAAAAATAAGTCAAAGGACTCAGACTCCTAATGACATAATAATGTGTTCAACCCTTTAAACAAGCTAATGAAATGCAAATCACAATTACAGTTTAACTCAAACTTGACAACAACATATCAATTTTTTTTATTTTATTTTATTTTTTTATAACACAAAATGACAAATAGAAATAAACGAATAAGAACAAAAACAAACAGAAAAAGTATTTTTCCATACCCCCAAACTTGAATTACACATTGCCCTCAATGTGTAGTATAAAAATACATTACCGGAAGTAAGGAAACATCAATGTGTGAAAAAGGGGTAGGGCATCCTCTGAAGTCAAACACCAAAACACATGTCATCAAAACTAATAGCAATATTTTCATAGAAACAAACATCAAAAGATTAATTGCTGTTAGAAATAAAAACAAATAAAAATAACATGTAATGAAAAAGGAAAGAAGAAAGAATTTGTGGAGTGAAGTGCAGAAAATAAATTGGAGGAGAAAACTTTACAGTGCTTTCCCCGATCATGCAGATGTCCAACCAATTCCTTCCACTCCTTCTTTTTCAAAACTTCATACCCCTCTAGAAGGATGTTTCGCCATCTTATGTAGAATTTCTTGCTTCGAAGGATCTTCTTAGGAAAGTGGTTCCTATATTTGTGTGCTTGTATGCACAAGTCCTTGAGTATCTTGACATAAGATGGCTCTTTGAGATATTCAGGCGATGAAACTTTGGGCTCTTAATGTATCTCAAGAGGGACAGTGATGCAGGCATGAGCTTCAATACTCACTTCCATGTCACTGGGCAGATCAAGATTTGTTGGGGGCTCACTGTTCTCATGGTGCTCAACTTGCTCAGGGTGCTCAACTTCTTCTTCTTTTTCTTCCTCCTCAATGTTATCAACAATTTTTTCACACTCAAGTGTGGTGGTCACTTGAGCATGCTCAACTTGCTCTGTGTGCTCCTCTTTGTTATCCACAATTTCCTTCTCATCAACAATGTAGTGTAAAATGAATTGACATTCGCTTTGGTGGTGAGTAGGATTATAACAATATTCACAAAACAGAGATGGTCCCCACTTATTCATAGTTCTAATATAGGCCGCCCTAACTGTCTTGAGTTGGGCTATTCTCCTTTTTAAGTCATCAATGTGAGCAGTTGGACAAAATTGAAATACCTCATCTTTAGGAAGATAATTTCTTGTAGCACTTTCCTTCTCATCAACCATGTAGTGTAAAATGAATGGACATTCGCTTTGGTGGTGAGTAGGATTATAACAATATTCACAAAATAGAGATAGTCCCCACTTATTTATAGTTCTGATATAGGCCGACCTAACTGCCTTGAGTTCCGCTATTCTCCTTTTTAAGTCATCAATGTGAGCAGTTGGACAAAATTGAAATACCTTATCTTTAGGAAGATAATTTCTTATAGCACTTTCCTCTCTTTAAAAGTTGGAGATGGCTTGGACATGCTCATGATAAGAATTTTCGGACTCATCCTCATGAATCATGTAGTGTCCTTTAGCCATCAGCTGACCTTGAAGCTCTTCTTCGTCATTGTTATCCTCTATGCTCTCATTGTCCCAATATTGAGTCATTGGGTCAAGTTGATGTTCAGATGGATGATCATTCTCACTCTCACCAATCCATTCTTCCATCCCTGCAGTAGCATGAGTATT
>NC_081545.1:16962292-16973697 GCF_901000735.1 Corylus avellana | reverse complement strand
GATAGACAATCACTATAATGATGATAAGGATTGGAGCAGTATGAACATGGCTCATGTGGGTAAAATTTTTGAGGGTAGTTGGCAGGAGCTGATGTTCTGTAACTAGGAGAGGCATTAAAATCATTAAAATGAAAATTCATACTTCCCCCTCACTTTTTTGCGTGCACATATCCCACATAAAACATTAACCATTTTTTTTAATTTTTAAATAAACTAAAAAAATTAAAACTAAAATTTAAAAACTCATAAAAAGGACCAAAAATAAATTTTTGGCAAAAATCTACGGAACTGCTGCAGTTGTTGCCATTTCTGTGAGTGCGCTCGATCGCGCTGATGTGCGCTCGATCGCACTTGAGTAAAGATGTGGCAGTTAATGAGTGCAGGTGCGCTTGAGTTTGTTGTCTTGGCCCTGAGTGTGCTCGATCGTAGTAGGGCTGCGATCGATCGCACTAGTAGGGGTGTGTGGACGGTGCTGCGGTAAAACTATAAAACAAGCCAAAAAAAAAAAAAAAAACAAAAAACAAGAAAAATCTTTTTTTTTTTAATTTTTGAATTTTGAATTTTGAATTTTTTTAATTTTTTAATTTTTTTTATTACTAACACAAATAAAACAAAACGAATTGCAGAAAAATAAAATCCTAATTATAACTAGTAGAACAATAAAACTAAGTTAGAAATAAATTGGTTTAAAAAATTGAACAATTCCCCGGCAACGGCACCAAAAACTTGTTGTGCAAATTTTAATATACTCGCAAGTGCACGAATCGTTTGCAATATAATATTTTGCAAGTGCAAGGTCGAACCCACAGTGAATTGTATTTTTGAAAGATCAACTTATATCTAAACTAATTTAATCCTACCCTAGTTCCAAAAGGGTTTTGAATTTTGGTTTTAAAAATTAAAAGACAAATATAAACTAATTAAAATAAACTAAGAGATAAAATACTAAGGTTTGAGAATTCACACTCACCGAATCATAACAACGTACTTTCATATTTATCAATATTAATATGAAGTTCTCACAATTAAAATCTTAGATATGTTTTACTATGCTACAAAGAATTAATCAAAACCATCTCATGTATTCATTCATTGACCAAATTACAAAAGGAATCCAATATCAATTAAATCATCAGATGTATGCGTAAATCACAAAAGATATCAAATCTTAATTGAAACACGAAATGTATCCATAGAACAAATCACAAGGGATATCTAATTTTTATGAGTTAAAAAACCAAGCAATCAATTATGTGAAATTATCCAAATCATTAAGTGTATCCTTGAATCACAACAAGATATCCAAGAATCATGCCACATATTGAAAAGAAGTAAAACAATTGAAATAATAAACCAATAAAATCGGAATAATAAATGTTGAAATAAACTAGAGAATATAGGATTGAAACTGAATACTATATTTCTGTGTGTATTGAACTGTATACAAAGAGGCATATTTATAGTTGAATAAGGTCAGATAAACTAGGAAATACAATCACGGAATTAATGTACAATATTGTAGAATAATATCAAAATATATATACAGGGAAAATGTATCAAATTAGCAATTATGGTGAATATCTAAATATATTCAAAGATGATGGCGCACAAAATGACAATCGATCTCAATGTGTTTAGTACATTCATGAAATACATCATTATACGCAATCTAAATCGCACTTCGATTGTCATAAAAGATAGGAGAACTGGAGGTCTGAGAAACACCGATATCTTGTAGGAGCCAACGGAGCCAAAGGAGCTCAGAGGTGGTTTCAACAAGAGCACGATACTCACTTTCAGTTCTAGAGCGGGCAACAACAGATTGTTTCTTGCTACGCCAAGAGATGAGAGAATCACCAAGTAAGAAACAATAACCCGTGGTGGAATGATGATCAGTGGGATCACCTGCCCAATCAGCATTTGAATATACATGTAAGTCTAATGATGAGTGTGAAGAGAAATGTAAACCATGAAACAAAGTGCCCTTCACGTAGCGAAGGATGTGAAGAACAGCCGTATAATGAACTGAGCATGGCGCGGTCATAAATTGACTAATAAGATGGACTGCATAGGCAATATCCGGTCGTGTCACAGTAAGATAGATGAGACTTCCAACTAACTATTGATAGAGGGTGGCATCAGAAAGTAGCTCACCATCAGTGGCACGAAGTTTGACATTTGTCTCTAGAGGGTATCAACAATTTTACAATCGGTAAGGCCAGCTCGTGAGAGGAGATCTGAAGCATATTTGGCTTGAGAGAGATAGTAACCATTTGGATCAGAAGACACTTCCAATCCAAAAAAGTAGCTGAGGAACCCAAATCCTTCATCTCAAATTGTTGACTCAAAAATTGTTGAAGGTTACGAATATCGATAGTATCATCTCCAGTAATAATCATATCATCAACATATAGTAAGAGTAGAATGAGACCAGCATCAGATCGCCGGATAAAAAGAGCAGAGTTATAGGAGCTAGAAACAAACCCAATTTACGCAATAGTGGAATTGAATTTGGCAAATCAAGCCCGTGGAGCATGTTTCAGACCATACAAAGCTTGGCGAAGTCGGCAAACCTTGTGTGGCGGATGATCGTACCCAAGAGGAGGTTGCATATAAACTTCTTCACTAAGATCACCATTGAGAAATGCATTTTTCACATCCATTTGAAAAAGATCCTAACGACGCACAGAAGCCACAGCAAGGAGGGATTGAATAGAAGTAAGGCGAGCCACCAGCGCAAAAGTCTCCTCATAATCAATACCATACTCCTGATTGAACCCCTTTGCCACAAGACGTGCCTTGTATCGCTCAATAGATCCATAAGATTTTGTCTTAATCTTGTATACCCACTTGCACCCTATCGCAGTTTTGCCTGGAGGTAAATCAACGTGCCTTGTGTCGCTCAATAGATCCATAAGATTTTGTCTTAATCTTGTATACCCACTTGCACCCTACCGCAGTTTTGCCTGGAGGTAAATCAACTAAGTCCCAAGTATGGAATGTGGAAAGGGCATTAAGTTCTTTAGACATAGCATTTTGCCAAAGAGGGTTAGTATGAGCCTCACGGAAGGACTGAGGTTCATGTAGAGTAGCAAAAGTAGAATAACAATGATAATCATAAAGGTGGGAAGGAAGAGATGTTACTCGAGTAGAACGACGAGGGACAGAGGGAGCTGGCTTAAGAGTAGATGGATCAATAGGCGGTGGGGTCGACCGTCCGAATGCCGTCTGGAGAGCTTGTCATCCCTGCATCAAGATCAGTAGTGTCGGGGAACATATCAAATGAGACATTAGTGAAGATAGGAGAAGAATTAGAGGGACTAGTAGAAAAGGACTCCATATCACTAAAGAACCTATGCTCCCAAAAAGTGACTGATGTGTGCCAAATATTGCATATTTGGACCCCTTAATTTACTTGTGTTAATCCTTTAGCTGTGTTATTATCTGATGTTCTGTGTTAGTTTTGTGTTTTTAGTATTTTGTAGGTGTTGAAGAAAAACTACTTTTTGGAAGAAAACATACTTTGAGAAGACCTAGATGATGTGGTTAAGTTTAACCAAATCCAAGAAATGGGTAAATCGGATTAAGGATAAGATTGGATAAAATTTCGAATTGGATTCAAATTCAGATTCTACACGTCTCAGTATTTTGACCATAACTTTTCGTTCACATATCCGATTGAGGTGATTCAAGTGGCGTTGGAAAGATAACTAAAAATGATACAATTCATTGTCAAATAGGATTTTCATAATTCGGACGTTTACTATTCCAAAATCGTCCCGTAATTAAATGGTACAAACCTGGACGAATTGTATCCGATTTCAACTTGTAAAACCCTAAGTTTTAGGTCTATAAATAGGGAATTATCAGATTAGTTGAGGGGGCTACGAATTTGAAGATTGCAGAGGAGAAAGAAGAGAGTTTAAGGTTTTCCTAACTTTTGAATCTCTACTTTGTGATTCTTATTTGTAAGTACTCGATTTTACATTATGAATTCAATCAATTTTGTTTTGTCTTTCAATAACATGAGAGGCTAAACCTTTAACTAAGGTTGAAGATGAAGCCTCACTTATGATTAGCAACTTTGTTTCATGTATGTAATATTTCCCAATTTAATGGTTTAATTGCTCTATTGTTTTACTTCTAATCAATTGGATTGAATAACTCTTGGATATCTTTTGTGATTCAAGGATACACTTGATGATTTAAGATTATTCAATACAATTGATTGCTTGGTTTTCTTTGTTAAAAATTGGATTTCCTCTGTGATTTATTCTCTGGATACAATTGATGTTTTGATAAAGATTGGATATTTTCTTGTGATTTACGGATACAGTTAATGATTTGATCGAATATAGGATTTCTTTTGTGATTTGGGTTATGAATGGATACATGGATCTTTTGATTAATTCTTTGAAGCAATAGTAAAACAAACTTAAGATTTATATGTGAGAACTTTGGGGAATATTATAGATCATGAAATTATGTTGTTATGAATTTGTGAGTGCGGATTCTGAAACCTTAGTGCTTCGTCATAAGATTTCAATCACTTTAAATTGCTCATGCTTTGGCTTTTTCATTCAAACAAAAAAAACTCTCAAAAATTTGGAACTAGACTAGGGTTTAATTAATTTAGATTTAAAATTGCTTTCAAGAATACAATTCCCTGTGGGTTCGACCTCGCACTTGCAATCCATTAACTACAATTGATTCGTGCACTTGCGAGTTAAATAAATTTGCACAACAAGTTTTTGGCGCCGTTGCCGGGGAATTGTTTATTTTTTGAAACCAATTTATTTCTAGATCGGTTTTATTCTTCTACTAGTTATAATTAGGATTTTATTTTTCTGCAATTTGTTTTGTTTTATTTGTGTTACTAATACAAAAAAAAAAAAAAAAAGTAAAAAAAAAAAAGATTTTTCTTTTTGTTTTTTGTTGTTGTTTTGTTTGTGTTACAGCCCTGCTACGATCGAGCACACTTGTGGCCAAGACAGCAACCGCAATAGTTCAGTAGATTTTTGCCAAAATCTTTTGGTCCTTTTTTGTGAGTTTTTAGTTTCTGTTTAAATTAATTTCTGCTTGCAATTGTGTTTAGTTAGTTTAATATAATTTAATTTAGTTCAATTCATTTCAGTTTGTTAGTTTGTTAGTTTGTTAGGTTGTTAGTTCCTTTTTGCATGTTTGGTCGTAGATCTTTAAATCTGGAGTTAAACACTTTTGATCCCGAAATTGAAAGAACGGCGAGAGAGAATCTAAGACAGCCACCAAACTCACCCACCAATTCTCAAAGTTCCGAGTCTAATTCGGAAAAGTCTGTTAAGATGGGAGAACGAAATCAACCTAGATCCCTTAGGGAGCTGTTCGTACCCAATATTACCAACACACCATTGTGTATAGTGTTGCCAGCTACTCGCTTCGAGCTGAAGCCGAGTACAATAGGCCACCTTCCTGCATTTAGAGGATTAGAGAATGAGGATCCATATGTTCATGTGAGGATTTTTTTGGAAATTTGCGACATTGTTAATACACAAAATGCCCCAGCAGAAGCGGTGCGCCTTCGGTTATTCCCTCTGTCCCTACATGATAGGGCGAAATCCTGGCTACTCAACAATAGACCTGGATCTATCACTTCTTGGGATATGTTGCAAAGCAAGTTTTACCACAAGTTCTTCCCAATTTCCAAAATCAATGCCCTCCGTCTACAGATCACCAATTTCAGACAAAAAGAAGGGGAAAGATTCACCGATAGCTGGGAGAAGTTTAAAGAGCTTACTATAAAATGCCCACCCCACGGGTTTGAGAATGAGGTGCTAGTTCAAATTTTCTACAGGGGACTAACACCAAGTGAGCGAAACTCGCTTGAGACGATGAATGGTAGAGAATTCTTAAGTCTTACTGGGGATGAAGCTTATAAAACTTTGGATGAAATGGCTGAACGAGCGCAACAATGGGATTTTCAAGATAGTTGGGACAGACAACAACCCGCTCCCAAGACAGGAAGCATCTATGAGGTGAGGAACGATGCTGAATTAAGGGAGGAGTTCAAGGTTCTCAGGCGTCAGTTTGACACTATGGTCCTAAACAAACCAGTGAATGCAGCAGATACTTACCACGTTGATGCATGCGGGTTATGTGATAGTCAAACGCACTTCACTCAAAACTGCCCAACTCTGTCAACAGAGTACCCAATTGAGCAAGTCAATGCCTTCAATGAGTACAAAAAACCCACCACTGGGCTGTTTTCCGAAACTTACAATCCAGGGTGGCGGAATCACCCCAATTTCTCTTGGAAGCAGAATCAGCCATTGAACCAAAGAGATACCACTCAAGCTCAGAATCAGTTCAGGTCATCTCAACAAGCTCAACCGCCTGTTTATCAGTCTACCACTCAAGTGCCTGCACCACAGTCATCATTGGAAGACATGATGAAAACATTAATAGAAAAAGTCGACCGGTCCAACTCCCAAGCTATACAAGAGCTCAAGAATTCCAACTCCCAATCTATACAAGAGCTCAAGAATTCCAACTCCCAATCTGTACAAGAGCTAAAAGGTTTCACCAATCAAGCCATACAGGAGCTGAGGAATTCCAACATGGCTAATAGCAGAGACATACAAGAACTTAAGCAGGCCATGATCAAGGTAGAAGGACAAGTTGGCCAGATAGCAAATCAAGTGGGGGAAAGAGAAAGAGGGAAGTTCCCTAGTCAACCTGTGCCTAACCCAAAAGGGCAATTTGTGATTGGAAGTTCCTCTGCCTCTACGCATGGTCAGGATCATGTACAAGCCATCACCACTTTGAGGTCAGGCAAACAGGTGGATAATCAAGTGGTCATGCCTGAAGAGGCCACTAAGGCTGCAGAAGAGAAGGAAAACCTGGACAAGCCTACGGAAGACACAGGACCGGACATTGCCATTCCGATTACTGAGGATCCTTCCAAAAAGTATATACCCAAGGCTCCGTATCCAGAAAGACTGAAACCGCCAAAGAAGAGCTCGAAGTTCGATGATATTTTGGAAGTGTTCAAGCAAGTGCAGATAAACATTCCATTCCTAGATGCCATCCAGCAAGTGCCTTCTTATGCCAAATTTCTGAAGGATTTGGTCACCATCAAGAGAAAGACGAACGTCCCCAAGAAAGCTTTCCTGACTGAGCAGGTCAGCTCTATCTTGCAATACAAGATGCCTGTAAAGTATAAGGACCCTGGATGTCCTACCATTGCTTGCAAGATTGGTGACAATCGAGTTGAGAAAGCTCTGTTGGATTTGGGGCCAGTGTAAATCTACTGCCATATTCAGTATTTGTTCAGTTGGGATTGGGAGAGTTGAAATCCACTTCAATTACACTTCAGTTGGCTGACAGATCTGTGAAGGTTCCAAGGGGAATTATTGAAGACGTGCTGATCAAAGTTGATAAGTTCTACTACCCTGTGGACTTCATTGTCTTAGATACAGAGACGGAAAATGCAGAAATTCAAGTTCCAATCATATTAGGGCGTCCCTTTTTAGCTACGGCTAATGCCCTAATCAACTGTAGAACTGGAGTCATGAAGATATCATTTGGAAACATGACAGTGGAACTGAACATCTTTGATATCAGCAAGCAGCCATTTGAGTATGAGGAGGTCAGAAGCACATGCTTAATTGAGGAGATAGTAGAGAAAACTGTCAATGAACCAGATATTGAAGACCCCTTGGGAGAATGCCTGATTGCACTGGAAAGTGACATGGCACTAGACACTTTATTGGAACAAGCTGATGCCTTGTTAGACTCAACGCCTGAGATAAAGATGGAGACTACAGAAATTACTTTGACATCGTCCCCTGATCCATCTTCATTAGCAGTTGAGCCTGTCAAGCGGGAGTTGAAGCCTCTACCAGACACCCTGAAGTACAAGTATCTGGATCCTATAGAATCTCTGCCTGTGATCATTGCTGCCGAGTTGGATAGTGATCAGGAACATGAGCTGCTAGAAGTTTTGAGAGAGCATAAAGAAGCAATCGGGTGGTCAATAGAAGATATCAAAGGAATCAGCCCTGCAGTAGTGATGCATAAGATTCATCTGGAAGAAAATGCTAAAACTTCTCGTGAGCCACAGAGACGGTTGAATCCGGCCATGCAAGAGGTAGTTCGAGCAGAGGTAATTAAACTTCTGGATGCGGGAATCATATACCCAATCTCTGACAGCAAATGGGTGAGTCCCATTCATGTGGTGCCGATGAAGGCAGGGATTACAGTTATCAAGAACAAGGAAAATGAGTTGGTCCCCACTCGTGTGCAGTCAGGATGGAGAGTGTGCATTGACTACAGGAAGTTAAATGCCGTGACAAGAAAAGACCATTTTCCTCTACCTTTCATCGATCAGATGTTGAAGAGATTGGCAGGCCATGAGTACTACTGTTTCCTTGATGGTTACTCCGGCTACAACCAAATTCCACTAGACCCCGAAGATCAAGAGAAGACTACTTTCACTTGTCCGTTCGGTACGTTTGCCTATCGCCGTATGCCGTTTGGATTGTGCAATGCACCAGCCACTTTTCAGCGATGCATGATCAGCATCTTTTCAGATATGGTTGAACGTCACCTGGAGATCTTCATGGATGACTTCTCAGTCTTTGGTTCATCATTTAGGGAATGTCTACATCATCTCACATTGGTGCTGGTACGGTGCAAGGAGAAGAATTTGGTTCTGAATTGGGAAAAATGCCACTTCATGGTGAAACAAGGAATTGTTTTAGGGCATGTAATTTCCCACAAAGGTATCGAGGTTGACAGAGCTAAGGTTGATCTGATATCTAACCTTCCGCCCCCGCTGACAATTAAGGAGGTTCGGTCATTTCTGGGACATGCTGGGTTCTACAGAAGATTCATCAAGGACTTCAGCAAGATAGCAAGACCTCTATGTAATCTATTGGCAAAAGATGTTCCTTTTGACTTCAATGACAAGTGCCAGACAGCCTTTGAGATTCTGAAAAAGACCTTAACTTCTACACCAATCATTCAGCCACCTAATTGGGGGGTTCCGTTCGAGATAATGTGTGATGCCTCTGATTATGCTATGGGAGCCGTTTTGGGTCAGCGAGTAGAGAAGATTCCGCATGTCATATACTATGCCAGCAAGACTCTGAATGATGCACAACTTAACTACTCCACTACTGAAAAGGAGTTGTTAGCTGTAGTGTTTGCTCTGGATAAGTTTAGATCTTACTTGCTAGGGTCTAAAGTCTTAGTCTACTCGGATCATGCTGCACTGAAATATCTATTGTCAAAGAAAGATGCTAAATCTCGTCTCATCCGGTGGATTCTATTGCTGCAAGAGTTTGATATTGAAATTCGAGACAAGAAGGATTCCGAGAATGTGGTAGCTGACCATCTATCTAGGCTAGTTGTGGACTTCAATGAAAATGCTGTGCCGATTGCTGAGACATTCCCTGATGAACAACTTATGCACATCTCTCAAAATCCTGCACCATGGTTCCCAGACATAGTGAACTACCTTGTCACTGCCCAAATGCCATCACATTGGACTAGGCAAGATAAATCAAAATTCTTGGCTGGGGTGAAGTACTTCTTTTGGGATGATCCTTACCTGTTCAAATACTGCCCAGATCAGATTATAAGGAGATGCATTCCTGAAAATGACCAGCAAAATGTCCTATCTTTTTGCCATGATCATGCATGTGAAGGCCACTTCAGTTCTAAAAAGACCGCGGCGAAGATTCTTCAAAGTGGATTCTATTGGCCCTCTATTTTTCGTGATGCCCATGCCTACTGTTCAGCCTGTGATAGATGCCAGAAGTTGGGGAGCATTGGAAGAAGGAATATGATGTCGCTGAACCCGATCCTTATTGTGGAGCTGTTTGATGTTTGGGGCATTGATTTCATGGGTCCCTTCCCTAATTCTTATGGGTATCTTTTCATCCTTGTGGCGGTGGATTATGTTTCCAAGTGGGTGGAGGCTATTGCCTGCAAGACTAATGATCACAGAGTCGTGTTGCAATTTTTGAAGGAAAATGTGTTCGCACGTTTTGGGACACCACGTGCCATCATTAGTGATGGGGGGAAGCATTTCTGCAACCGATATTTTGAGCAACTCATGAAGAAGTATGGTATTACTCATAAAGTTGCAACTCCCTACCATCCTCAGACAAGTGGGCAAGTTGAGATATCCAACAGAGAAATCAAGAGGATATTAGAAAAGACGGTGAACTCGACAAGGAAGGACTGGTCTCTTCGACTCAATGACGCTCTGTGGGCATACCAGACTGCATTCAAGACTCCAATTGGCATGTCTCCCTACCGACTTGTGTATGGCAAGGCTTGTCACCTCCCTGTGGAATTGGAGCACCGGGCTTATTGGGCTATAAAGCAGCTAAATTTCAACCTCACCAAGGCTGGTGAGCAAAGGAAGTTACAGCTAGATGAATTAGAAGAATTGAGGAATGATGCCTACAACTGTGCCAAGCTATACAAAGATCAGATGAAGAAGATCCATGACCAAAACATTTTGAGAAGATCATTTGAAGTTGGTCAGAAAGTCCTCCTTTACAACTCACGTCTGCATCTGTTTCCAGGAAAGCTCAAATCCCGATGGACTGGACCATTCATAGTGCGTGCAGTTTCTACTCATGGAGCCATCGAAATCCAGGATCCTAAGAATGGAAGTGCTCTCAAGGTCAATGGTCAGCGGTTGAAGCCATTCTTGGAACTGGAAATTTCGGAGAGTGAGGAATTGCCTTTGGAAGATCCTACGTCGTCTACTTAATCATCAGCGGTGAAAAGTCTGGTTGAAGACTGTAAACTTAGCGCTTATGGGAGGCATTCCTTTTTCTTTGGTATTTTTAGTCATTTTTTGTGTTGTTTCGTCTATCTTCATTTTTGTTTTATTTTTGTGTTTTTCAGGATAGGTGTTATTATGAGTAAGTTTGGGGGTCGTCTCTTTGCTCACTCTGGTTCCTTATACCTCTTGGTATTGTGTTTCTGCCTACATTGAGGACAATGTGTGATTCAAGTTTGGGAGTATGGAAAAACACTTTGTCTATCTTTGTCTATTTATTTTTGTTTTTATTTGTTTAGTTTTATTTGTCTTTTTGTGTTAAAAAAAAAAAAAAAATTATGCTATGTTTTTGTCAAGTTTGAGTTAAACTGTGACTGTGGTTTGCATTTCATTAGCTTTCTTAAAGGGTTGAACATCATCATTATGTCATTAGAAGTTTGAGTCCTTTGACTTATTTTTGGGTAAAAGAGATTTCACTTGTTTTGAAATAAATTTTTATGAGCACATTAGCATGTTTTCTGTGAGGTATGATGTTTGAGCTTAAGCTTGTTCTCTTTGAGATTTGTTGGATGACCTATTGATGAATAACCATTGGCTTGCAAGATATAAAAAAATAAAAAAGTAAATA
>NC_081545.1:16832110-16962192 GCF_901000735.1 Corylus avellana | reverse complement strand
GAGATTTGTTGGATGACCTATTGATGAATAACCATTGGCTTGCAAGATATAAAAAAATAAAAAAGTAAATAAATAAATAAAAAGAGAAGGAAAAAGAAAAGAAAGATCATGTTGAGTTTTTCGCTGAGTAACCGGACCTCTTGCCTCATTAAGCATTGAGTGTTCGTGTCAAAAGGTGTGAAATTCAATATTGATTTAAGATATGGCTAGTCTGGCTTCGTAGCCTTTTTGACTTAAGTTACTAAGCCCTTAGAGATGTTTTACATCTAGTGCCCTAAAGCCACCTGGCTTGGGAGTCATTGGCCTAACACTTGTTACATGGGTCAATTAGAAAGCTTAAGGGAGTTAGACACTACAAAGTCTGTTTAAAAAAAAAAAAAAAAAAAAATTGCATATCTTGCCTTGGTTGTTTCATCTGTTAGGGATTCTTACAAATTTTATGGAACTTGTCTTGAGTTTAAGCTGAAAGCTTCATGATTGTATGCTAATTACACTTTACACATTTCAGAACATATGAAGTCTAAATTGTTCATTTATGAGTGATTTGATTCTGGATTTCCTTTTGATAGTGATGATGGTGTTTGTCTTTTTAAGTTTGCTCATGAATGAGAACCATGGTTTATGTGAAACTTCTTTCTTGTTAACAACATAGTACTACAATGTTTGTGGGTATCATTCCTGTTAAGCCCTCACGAGACTTCACTCGTCCACTAGGGATGCCTAGGGGTTTAAAAGGCTTGTTGCATATGCTAAATGCAATCGTCTCTCCCACGAAAGAGGATTTATGTTTTGTTTTGTTTTGTTTTCATTCTATTTTTCGTTTTGTTTTGCTAAGGGACTAGCAAAAGTTAAGTTTGGGGGTGTTTGATGTGTGCCAAATATTGCATATTTGGACTCCTTAATTTACTTGTGTTAATCCTTTAGCTGTGTTATTATCTAATGTTCTGTGTTAGTTTTGTGTTTTTAGTATTTTGTAGGTGTTGAAGAAAAACTACTTTTTGGAAGAAAACATACTTTGAGAAGACCTAGATGATGTGGTTAAGTTTAACCAAATCCAAGAAATGGGTAAATCGGATTAAGGATAAGATTGGATAAAATTTCGAATTGGATAAAATTTCGAATTGGATTCAAATTCAGATTCTACACGTCTCAGTATTATGACCATAACTTTTCTCTCACATATCCGATTGAGGTGATTCAAGTGGCGTTGGAAAGATAACTAAAAATGATACAATTCATTGTCAAATAGGATTTTCATAATTCGGACGTTTACTATTCCAAAATCGTCCCGTAATTAAATGGTACAAACCTGGACGAATTGTATCCGATTTCAACTTGTAAAACCCTAAGTTTTAGGTCTATAAATAGGGAATTATCAGATTAGTTGAGGGGGCTACGAATTTGAAGATTGCAGAGGAGAAAGAAGAGAGTTTAAGGTTTTCCTAACTTTTGAATCTCTACTTTGTGATTCTTATTTGTAAGTACTCGATTTTACATTATGAATTCAATCAATTTTGTTTTGTCTTTCAATAACATGAGAGGCTAAACCTTCAACTAAGGTTGAAGATGAAGCCTCACTTATGATTAGCAACTTTGTTTCATGTATGTAATATTTCCCAATTTAATGGTTTAATTGCTCTATTGTTTTACTTCTAATCAATTGGATTGAATAACTCTTGGATATCTTTTGTGATTCAAGGATACACTTGATGATTTAAGATTATTCAATACAATTGATTGCTTGGTTTTCTTTGTTAAAAATTGGATTTCCCCTGTGATTTATTCTCTGGATACAATTGATGTTTTGATAAAGATTGGATATTTTCTTGTGATTTACGGATACAGTTAATGATTTGATCGAATATTGGATTTCTTTTGTGATTTGGGTTATGAATGGATACATGGGATCTTTTGATTAATTCTTTGAAGCAATAGTAAAACAAACTTAAGATTTATATGTGAGAACTTTGGGGAATATTATAGATCATGAAATTATGTTGTTATGAATTTGTGAGTGCGGATTCCGAAACCTTAGTGCTTCGTCATAAGATTTCAATCACTTTAAATTGCTCATGCTTTGGCTTTTTCATTCAAAAAAAAAAAAAAACTCTCAAAAATTTGGAACTAGACTTGGGTTTAATTAATTTAGATTTAAAATTGCTTTCAAGAATACAATTCCCTATGGGTTTGATCTCGCACTTGCAATCCATTAACTACAACTGATTCGTGCACTTGCGAGTTAAATAAATTTGCACAACAGTGATGTGCTGCGAGATGCGGAGCCGTTTGGAAATAGGATCATAACAACGATATCCTTTGTGTTCAATGCCATACCCAAGAAAACAACATAGGCGAGAACGAGGTTCTAATTTTGTTCGTTCATGGGGTGGAAGAAGCACGAAACAGACACAACCAAAGATGCTGAGGGATTGGTAATCAGGAGGAGAACCATACAAGAGTTCGTAGGGGGACCTATTTAAGGTAGTGGGAGATGGGACCCTATTAATGGTATAAACAGTGGTAAGAGTGGCTTCTCCCCAAAAGTGTTCAGGGATAGAAGCTGATAGGAGCAAAGCCCTAACAATGTCTAAGATGTGCCTGTGTTTACGTTCAACATGACCATTTTGTTGAGAAGTATTTGGGCATGAGCGATGGGGAAGAGTGCCATTTTGTTTGAAGGTAGTAAGGAAGGTAGATTCACGATATTCCATGGCATTATCAGAACGATTTTTTTTTTTTTTTAATTTTTTTTATGTTTCAAGAAAATTGGGTTGGAACCATCCGTTGAAATTCAAAGTAAATTTTTGGAAGTTTAGACCGATTTTGTAAAAGATAAAGCCATGTGTATCGAGAATAATCATCCACAAAAATTACAAAATAGCGGGATCCACCCATGGTGGGAATAGCGGCAGGGCCCCATACATCAGAATGCACCAAATCAAAAGGAGCAGAAAAAACAGATGCACTATTATTAAAAGGTAAAGCACTTTGTTTTCCAAGTTGACACGCAACACAATCAAATAACTCAGACTCAACAGACCCCAACTGACCACTTGTAGCTAAAGAACGAATACGAGAAATAGATGCATGTCCTAAATGAGAGTGCCATAAACTGAGGGTGGTAGAGGGAGACCGAGATGGAGTGGCAGCAGACACAGTAGGAGGAAGATGGAGTGATGAAAGCTTGAATAGACGTCCAATCTTATGGGCGGTCCCAATTAGCTGTCCCATCTGTGGATCCTGCACATCACAACCTCGGTTAGAAAAGTGCAGTTCTAAGCCAAGTTCACAAAGTTGACCAACAGATAAAAGATTTAACGAGAGATTAGGCACAAAGTATGTATCAGACAAAGAGAGTTGATGAGTAGAAATAGACCCGACGTGACTAATATCAAGATGGAAACCATTAGCAGTCCAAATGGTGGTAGGCCTAGGTAACACAGATTTTGCAAAAAATATGGAAGAATTCTGTGTCATGTGATTACAACAAGTAAAATCAATATACCAAGAGGAATTGCCAAGTGCGCGTGAGGTGCGATTCCGGCCGCCGTACCCTTAGCATGATGATGGTGAACGATGGGAGATGGTTCACCATCTCCCATAAGAATAGTCAGATGGTGAACGATGGCCGTTTCCCATCAATTGGTATTGTTGAGGTCAATTGATGGGAGACGGTTCCTCTTCGTGAGCTTCTATCTTGACAATGGATTGCAGCATACTGGGGCTAAGACAGGAATATGATTGACCATGAACTGCGGATATGATTGATGGTGAAATTGTGGAACATGATTTCCAGGAGCTTGAGCTTGCCACGAGAGATTAGACTGTTGGTTCCATGTCAGATTATAGGAATCAGAATAGCCGTTGTTCCCCGGTCTAGAGAACGATGTGTTCATATGCCCATAAGAATAGTCAGAAAGTTGTCTTGTTAAAGGACAATCTCTAACATGGTGATAAAGATTATGGCAATATAAACATGGTCCATCGGACGTCGGAATGCTTCCCCACATGTGTGAAAAAAAAAATAATAACAGAAAGAAGTTAAGATCACAAGGAAAAAAAAAAAAAAAATGACGAAGATGGAGACTAGTTGACCTTGCATGAAAAGAAAAAATAAGATCCGTAATTAAGATAGTCTCTGTGCTGCTATCCGGATGTGTGATCGATCGCACTGGCTAGTGCACTCGATCATACTGGTGTGCTCGATTGCCTTGGAATGGGCGCTCGAGTGCACCTTCGTAGACAGCACAGAAGTTGCGAAAGACCAGAAAATAGAAAAATAAAAAAATAAAATAAACTAGGGAAAAAAAATTCTAAACAAAATTAAACAATCCTCGGTAACGACGCCAAAAAATTATTGTGCCAAATACCCACCTAAATTACTAGGCGTATATTTGATACGTTTTAACTCGCAAGTGCATAAGATCAAACAATAGTATAGTGCGACAAATACGAGATCATTCCCATGAGGATTGTTGATTTGCTTAGAATTGATTTTCTAAATTAAATATCAAGATTGTCACAAATTTGATATAATGAAAAGAAATAAAGATAAATTGGTAGGTCTTTGACATCCACCACTAATCATGCTCAAATAATATAACAATATGCCAATGTTCCAATCATATCAAGATCACTTAATGTTTGCCAACCTAAGGGCATGGGTGTATACTCCTTAAGCTATAGATCTCCCTAAGCAACGAATTAGGCATGAGTGTATACTCTAATTCTTTTATTTCTCAAAGGATTTAGCATGGGTGTATACTAAGTTGTTCTTTAAGAAAGGATAATTCAATGGACATTGACAAACACATGATGCCTAGGGCATGGGTGTATACTCCCGGTTCCCCAAGAACCCACAAAGATATCTTTTGTCACTCTATTAAGCCAAGGATTCGGTCATCCAAATTGACTTAAATAACTAATCCATATCACATGCATATGTTGGCCAAACACATTCATATGAGGAATTAAATAAAGCAGAGAATAATCAAGTTAAGCATCACAATATGATTATCACAAGGTGGTAATATTGAAATATTAAAGAGACATGATTAGGGCTCAGTCAAGCCCTACTAAAGTATTTAGTTACACATAATTAAAATAAAGGGAAAAGAAAGAACCAAAAACAACTTCTGGAAGTAGCCTCCAAATTCTCCTCTCTCAACTTGTCTTGAATTGTCTGGTCCCTTTTTCCTAGAGGCCTAAAGGTCTATTTATAGGTTTACAAAAACCCTAGAAGTCCTAGTTCAGCTTGGATAGGAAAACTTAATTTGGGTTGAAAAAGGACTATTTTCGCAAGTTGTCATGTGAGCTGGCATGAATGCGCTCGATCCTAGCCCGTGTGCGCTCGAGCGCATGGGTGCGCTTGATCGCAGTTGAGATTGATGCTTCTTCTTGTACATGCGAGCGCATTGATAAGTGCTAAAATATATTTGTTAATTCCTTAGTTTAGCCCCTTAATTTATATTTGTCAATTCCTTAGTTTTGTTAGTTTGTGCAATTTTATTTCCTTTTTGTATTTTCTTTGTTTTATAGGTCATGAAAGAAAAGAAAGCATTTCCAGAAAAGTTCCGAGCTTAAAGGGCAAATTGGGAAGACCTAGAAGATTTGGTTAAGTTTAACCAAATAAAGGAAAGGATTAAATCAGAATTTTTCAAATTGGAGTCAAAATCGGATTGGATTCAAATTTGGATTCTGAACATGTCTCTGTATTTTGACCATAACTTTCAGCTCAAATATCTGATTAGGGTGATTCTAGCGGCATTGGAAAGCTAACTAAAAATTATACAAATCATTGTGAAATAAAATTTTCCAAATTCGGACCTTTACTATGCCAAAATTGTCCCGCAAGATAAGAACACAAATCTGGACAAATCCTATTCCGATTTAGACTTAGGTAGGGGTGTCAATACGGGCAGTTAAAAACCGCCCGCTAACCACTATAACCGCTAACCGTTTAACCACTAAACCGTATTAACCGCTAACCGCCTAACCGCTATAACCGCCTAGCGGTTAGCGGTTATTGAGTTTACTAACCGTAACTGCTAACCACTAACAGCCTTTTTATATAATTATAATTATAAAAATATTTATACATATAACATAATCACTTGATCATTAAAATCGCAATTTGAATATTAATATAATATCACTATAATTTATATAATTATATTATATAATCACTTGATTATTAAATCACAATTTTTTTAAAAAATAATTAAATCACAATTTAAGTATTAATATATTATCACTATAATTTATATGATTATATCACATGATCAATTAATCATTAAATCATTTGATTATATAATAACAAATTCTACATAACTCTTAAGTATACCAATTTATACTAATACAACAATTAAATATCTAGAGACTTATTTCCAATGTATGTTATAAACTTATAAGTCTATATATGTTATAATTCTATATAAGTCTACATATGCATATGAATGATATAAATGTATAATATCAATACTTAATCATATGATTCAATGACAATTAAAATACTTTATTCAAGACTTCAAGTGAATCATATTATTAATGTACAATGATAATATGATTCGTATAATATCAAATTAAGTAATTAACATTGGATTAAACAATGACCAATGTGCTACTTATAAACACAATTTAAGTATTAATGTAGTATCATTATATGTTGTGACAATTGTCTGAATTCTGAATTTTTTTTTTATATGTTATGCTGAATTTTTTTTTTATATGTTGTTTTTTTTTAAAAAAAAAAAAAAAAAAATTTAAGGAAATTTTATTTGAACTTTTTTTCTTTTTCTTTTTTTATATGTTGTTGTTGTTGTTTTTTTTTTTTTTTTTTAATATTTAAAGAAATTTTTTTAAATTTCAAGTAAATGTAAATTTTGGGTCAAATATTTTTGAGTTTTCAATATGGGCTCTTTTTATAGCAATTGGGCCCAAGAAGACACTAAAAATACCAAAAAAGAAATGAGGGTAAAAAAAAGCCCAAAAACGCCCAAAAAAAAAAGAAGCACAAAAAGCCCTAAAGAAAGCCCAAAAATGTCCAAAATGCCCAAAAAAAGCCCAATTTTGAAAAAGCGGTTAGCGGGCGGTTATCTATTTCACTAACCGCTAAGGCGGTTACGGTTAGCAGTTATTGCCAATAACCGCTAACCGTAACCGCCTTGACATTCTAGACTTAGGTTATCTTTATCCTAATTGGACTAGGAGGCTGGACTCCGAATTTTCTAGGATTACTAGGGCTTCTAGGACTCTTCTAAGGCCTATAAATAGACCTCTTAGCTTTTAGGAAAAAGTGTGGAGAAAGAGGCACAAGCTTTCGAAAGGAACTGAAGGCTAGATTAGGAGTTTGGGTTTTTCTTCTCTTCCACCTTTTATTTTTGTTATATAGTTTATATTGGGGCTAGATTGAAGCCCTAGTCATGTCTATTTAGGATTTCAATATTGGCCCCGTTGCTACAATTATATTTTGGTGTATTTAACTTGATTAATTCTTGTTATCTTGAATTCCTCATATGTGTTTGCCTGATCAACATATGCATGTGGTATGGATTAGTTAATTACATCAATTTAGATGATCGAGTTATGGGTTTAATAATAGTTACAAAAGAAATCCACATCGGATTCTTGGGTTAATCAACATGGGGAACTGGGAGTAGACACCCATTCCTTAGGCCTCATGCGTTTTTCGATTTCCACAGATTTATACTTTCTTAAAGAACAACTTAGTATACACCCATGTTAAATCTTTTAAGGAAGAAAAGAATTAGAGTAGACACCCATGCCTAATTTGTTGCTTAGGGAAATCAATAGTTTAAGGAGTAGAGACCCACACCCTTAGGTTGGCAAATGTTAAATATACCGGTATGATTAGCACATTGACATATTGTTATCTTAATTAGTCTGATTAGTGGTGGATATCAAAACCCTAATCCTTTTTAGTTTTATTTTATCTTTTATTTTATTTCTTTATTTTAAATTCAATCGTGACAATTGAATTGTATCTGTTTAATTAATTAGGAAATTACTTCTAAGCATAATTTACCAATCCTTGTGGGAATGATCTCGTATTTACCTGATATACTATCATTTGATCTTGTGCACTTGCGAGTAAAACGTACAAAATATTTGCTTATTAATTTAGGTGGGTATTTGGCACAACACGCATGCTGCGCTTGCTCCTTGGCTTGGGTGCTTGAGCGCTGATGCGCTCGAGCCTAGGTGTAGTGCGCTAGAGCGCACTGCACCTAAATGCTTGTGCTTGATCCAAAACTTCTAGCATTTTTCCAAATTTCCCTTTCAGCTCGAAACTTTCAGAAATGCTTCATTTTCTTCCATGACCTACAAAAAACAGAAAACACAAAAAGGAAATAAAATAGCACAAACTAACAAGACTAAGAAATTAACAAGTGTAAATTAAGGGGCTAAAATATGACCATTTTAGCACATAACAATTGGGGATGACTCTTTTCCTCAAGATTGTACTTAGACAATATACCTATTCCTATTTTGGTTAAAGGGATAGTCGAGTAAGAAAGAGTTTGTTTTCCTCTATAGGGTTATGTCATAGATACCCACCAATTCAGACTGTATGTGGAATTACTTGCCTTGGGTGTCGAGATTGTCGATGACTGGTACAATGTTGGAAACACTAAGTACGATGTCTTTACATTGAGGTTCAAGGATTTTATTTATATGGTTAATTTCTTTTGTCTTGGATTGTATGCCTACCTGTTACGGTTATGGGTAAACATTACAGTTGCATTATCAAAGAGTAGTTGATTAAGATAAGTTTGCTTCCGGTTAGGAAGTATGGCATCATGTCAAGGATGCCTACAGGCTTGACTCCATGTGGAGCTACTTGTTTTGGTGAATTTAGGGGTGGTCGAGTTTGACGACAATTGATATAGTGTGGGTAACATCGACTACAAAACTCTTTGTGACTGTCAAATGGATTTGCTACAACTTGTGAGGATGTCGACGTGGATAACTTTATATTGGACGAAGGAGCTCAGTGCCAGAAGAACGGA
This sequence comes from Corylus avellana, assembly GCF_901000735.1. Classification (NCBI taxonomy): domain Eukaryota; kingdom Viridiplantae; phylum Streptophyta; class Magnoliopsida; order Fagales; family Betulaceae; genus Corylus; species Corylus avellana. The sequence continues at coordinate 16,953,163 of NC_081545.1, read as the reverse complement.
TAGGATAAGATTTTTTCCCAAAGGATGGGCTGAGCACAAACCTTATAAGACTATGGACGTTAAGGAGATGTCACTGTTTCTTGTCTTTTGGGGCTACAAAATTTCGAGGACGAAATGTTTATAAGGAGCGGAGAATGTGGAGACCCAAATAATTAACTAAGCTTAGGTAGCTTAGTTAGAGGGTTAATTTGGACTTTGGGTCACTAGGAAAAGCTAGAAGGGCATTTTGGAAATTTCAGACTTTCTGACTGAACATACGCCCGGGGACCACCATACGTACGCTCTTGTCTGTAAGTAAGGACGTATGCAGGGAGACCATCATATGTATGCTCTTGTCTTTAAGTGAGGACATACACTAGGGGACCACCAGACGTACTCTGCCAAGAGTACGCCGTACTCTGAAAATAGTACACAGACGTACGCCGCTATGGTATTGGACGTACTCTACTTTTGGGTTAACCCTTGGATAATACCTGAACATACGCTACAGCCTTTGGACCGCTGGGTAAACAGTACCGGATGTACGCTCTAATAGTACCGGACGTCTGCTACTTTTCAGAATAGTTGGAAGTGCCCTTTGCTTTTTCTCACCTATAAATACCCTTACCCCTCACCCTTTCATGCCCATTCTTGACTCCAGGCTCTCTGATACCCCTGTGTGAGTGTTTTGTGAGGATTTTGTGAGTTCTTGGAGAAGGAGAGGTGATTCTTGGAGGTTTCGCTTCAAGGAGGTAATCTTCTAAGCTTAACTTGTCCCTTAGTCATTATGTTGTTTAAGTGCTTTTCATAGTTAGCCTTGTTGGTAGTTTGTAGCTTATAGTTATGTTGTTGCCCTTAATCTTGGTTTAAGCATGGGTTTGTGTCTAATTCTTGTTGGGCTTATTCCCTTTTGCATGGAGGTGTTGTTTTGAGATAGGAGGTCCTAGGAATCGTTTTGGTAGCTTTATAACCAGTTTGGGAGGATAGGAGGACCGTTGAACCAAATAAAGTTCTACTTGAACCTTCTGGGTGGACGTACTGTCACGAGACTAGACGTAAGAGCCTTTTGGGCGGATGTATGGCCACGGACTCGGACGTATGGTCAAAAGTGTTCTGGGAATGCCACTTTGGCCAGTCGTCCGATAGTCTCGGTTTTCATGTTCTTCATTCGTTTTAGTTGGATTTAGAACTAATGATAGATCCTTTCTCAGTATTCGAGGTTATGGAGCCTCAAGGGAATTTTATGAAGGAGTCTTACGACCTGGGTAAGTACAAACTCACATGGATGTTTGTTGTTACTTTTCCCGCATTGCACGTCCATTTTATATATATCAAACATGCATATTTTGCAACTCTCATGAAATACATCTTAGAACTACTGTGAACTCTCGTTTGCGAAAACGTATGTTGATTAATAAGATAATGATGAGACTTGTAAAACTATGCATGTAAAAGACTAATAAGATTAATTGCATAGTATGACATAGTACACCGGTACGTGCATGATAACAGCCATGGGCTTACTATATAGCTTAACTTTATGGTCAAATGTGTGTGTGTGGGCTTTGGATCCAAGGTTTCGTGACCAGGCGCAGCCATTCCCTAATGGATGGTCACTATAGGATGAACATTATTAGTGGTGGGGGCCACCCGAGGTCGGACTTGGTCGTGCCACTAATGGGATGGATGGTAGTGTACAATATTTGGGGCACTGGTGTTGTATTACAAGTCCCTCAGGACAGGGCCAACCCTGCTGAGAAGGGGTAATATCTCGGGTAGAACATATAGTTGAACTATTACTGTTACTCATAGTTATAAACATAGATTATATGTATATCACATCCATGATTACTGTCATCTCATAATGTTGCATGTGTTTTATAAATAACTAAGTTCACCATTTAATTATGGGTACATCATATGCATTTATACTCACTAAGTCGTCGGACTTGTCCTTGTATTATTTCCCTTTTTCTCCATATGTACAACTATGCGGTTATAGATATTTTAGCAGAGGTGGATACCGCAAAGCATCTGGTTATTGTGAAGGATTCGACCTGGGAGATGCTTGAGGACATATTGCAAGCTTAGGCAGGTACTCATGGTAACTAGTACTTTTGAGTTATGTTGTAGACTTAGGAGCTTTGATGTATGCTTGCATATTAAGGTATAACATGAATCCCTTGTAAAGATGATGATATGTATAGTATCTTAGCTACTTTGATATTCTTTTGTAGATGCTCTAGTTGTAATGATTAATGTTACAGAATCTTTTTGTTTTCGCTGTTTAGTATCCTCTCTTTTGAGGAGTAGAGGTCCCTGAGTCTTGTTCCACTAGGGACAAGGCTGGGAGACGAACCGTGAAATTAATTACCAGTTAATTAATTTTTGGGGCGTTACTGGTTTAGTCATCATATTGACCCATTGTCATTAGTATGGATTTTCTCAATCTATAACAGCTTATCCTCCAGTGCATCATGAATTCAATGACACTTAATGTCGATATGTTTCGATCTTGAATGCAAAGGTGAATTCTTATTGAGATCGATGGCACTCTACTGTCACAATAAAGCACATACCTCTCTTGTTGTAGACCCAGTTCTTGTAAGAACTTTTTCAACCATAACAATTCTTTGGCCACTTTAGTGGTACTTTGACTGTCACAATAAAGCACATACCTCTCTTCTTGTAGACCCAGTTCTTGTAAGAACTTTTTCATCCATAACAATTCTTTGGCCGCTTTAGCGGCACTATGACTGTCACAATAAAGCACATACCTCTGTGGTAGACAGAGCAACGCATTCTTGTAATCTGGATTACCATGACACTACTCCCCCTGAATAAGTAATCAGGTACCCCAAAGTAGATTTTTTGGAATCAATATCCTCAGCCATATCTACGTCTGTAAACCCATCAAGCACTTTCTTACCACTGCCGAAGCATAAACATACTCTCAAAGTACCTCTGAGACACCTGAGAATCCATTTCATAGCTGCCCAATGTTCTTTGCCAAGATTAGAAAGGAACAGACTGACAACTCCAACATCATGAGCGATATCAAGCCTTGTACACACCATGGCATACATCAAGCTACCCACGACTAATGCATAAGGCACTCTCTTCATTTTATCTTTTTCTTTCTCTCTTGTAAGACTTTGCTTTGAACTCAACTTCAAATGACTTGCAAGTGTAGAGCTCACCGGTTTTGCCTTGCTCATGTTAAGCCTCTCTATTACAATCTCAATATAACTCTCTTGTGATAGCTACAATTTTCCTTTCTTTCTATCACGAGAGATCTTCATACCAAGGATCTGCTTTGCAGGTCCCAAGTCCGTAGCAAAGGACTTACTCAACTTTTTCTTCAGTTTGTCAATTTTACTAGTGTCACGACAAGCAATCAATATGTCGTCTATAGCAAGAGAATAATAAATTCTCCATTAGAGAATTTTTTTCACAAATACACAATGAGCTAATGTAGTTCTGTCATACCCATGATCAACCATAAAGGAATCAAACTTCTTATACCACTGTCTCGGTTCCTACTTGAGTCCATACAAGTCCTTTTTCAACTGACACACTAAATGTTGTTTGCATTTATCTGTGAACTCCTCTTATTGCTCCATATAAATTTCCTCCTCCAAGTCACCATGAAGGAAATCAGTCCTCACATCAAGCTATTCATTCTCCAAATTCATTTTGGCAACCAAACCCAAAACAGCTCTGATAGAAGACATCTTTACCACGAGTGAAAATATTTCATCAAAGTCAATGCTCTTCTTTTGACCAAACGCTTTTACAACCAGTCGTTCCTTTTACCTTGGTTGTGATCTGTTTGGTTCAATCTTGCATCTAAAAACCCATTTATTCTTGAGCGCTCTCTTGCCTTAGGCAGTTCCATCAAATCATATGTGTGATTCTCATGCAAGGATTTCATCTCGTCTTGCATGGCTTCTAACCACTGATTTTTCTGGTCATGTAGCATAACCTCTTTACAACTTTCTGGCTCTCCCCCATCAGAAAAGAACACATACTGATAAGCACCGAATGTTGTACATTCAAGCCCCTTAATTTGCATATGTTAATTCCTTAGCGTTGTTATTTGTTTGATTTTGTTTTGTTTTTATGTTTTCAGGTTATAAATAAAGATGCAATTAATTCCATTCATTTTGGGCTTAAAAGCACACTTTGAGAAGACCTAGAAGATATGATTAAGCTTAACCAATCATGGTTAAATTTAATCAAATAAAGGAAAGGATTAATTTGGAATTTCTCAAATTGGAGTCAAAATCGGATTGGATTCAATTTGGGATTCTGTATACGTCTCGGTATTTTCGCCATAACTTTCAGCTCAAATATCCGATTGAGGTGATTCAAGCGGCACTAGAAAGCTAACTCAAATTTCTACAAATCATTGTGAAATAACATTTTCCTAATTCGGAGTGCCGCATTGCCAAAATCGCCCCGCAAGATAGGAACGCAATTTTGGGTGAATCCTATTCCGATTTGGACTTAGGTTTTCTTTATCCTAATTGGACTTGGACTTAAATCTCCGAAATTTATAGGATTACTAGGGCTTCTAGGACTCTCCTAAGCCCTATAAATAGGCCTCTAAGCATTGAGAAAAGACACACCGCCTCTTAGAGCAAAATTCAGTAAATTGTCTTTGGAGCTTAGGAGATCATGAGCGGCTAAACCCCTTCGTGGGGTGTTGATGTAACCCTATCCAAGCATAATGGTTTGATTGTATTTAATTTCTAGATTTTTAATTTATGCATGTTGATTGTATAACTATGAGGATTGCTACAATTGATTTATGTTCTTCATATTAAATGCAATTGTTCTTCAATTTCAATATCAATATTTGTGAAATTCTTCTCTTGTCTTAGAAAGTATTTTACTTTTATTGAAATCAAATCATTCTTGTTTTCTGTGATTATGAGGATGATGGTTATACAATGGGTTTAATTGACATATGATCAATAGGATTTGATAGGCCATGCCTAGGGAAGACGGATTGTACTACACCCTAGTTTAGTGTAATTTAGGTAGACAGTCCGTGCCAACCGAAGATGGGTTACACTTATTCATTGATTGTATGTATCCTGTTAAAGAATTTGATAATTTATACCTAGGAAAGACGGGTCGTACCGCATCTTAGTGGTTAGGTGGACGATCCGTGCCAACCGAAGATAGATTATGCTTATTCTTTAATAAGGTAGTTTCTTGTTTATTTATAACATGCATAAAATGAATTTCTGGGATTAATTATGATTAGCCATTGTTGTGCGGATAGAGGTGAAGTCAATACCCTACACTCTCTCTCTTATTTTTAATCTCTTTTATTTTCATGCACTTTAGTTTTTAAAGAAAATCAAATCAATTCTCCTTTTTAATTATGTTAATTTTGATCTTTTGAATTTTGATAATAAAACCCCTGCAGTCCTTGAGGTTCGACACCCTCTCTATAGCCGTATCCAACAAAGATTCGTCCTATTGCGAGTGGTTATTTTTATAATTGATATTTTTGGTCACAAAAATACCACATCAATTTTTGGCGCCGTTGCCGGGGACTGCTTAACGGTTTATTTGTCAAATTTTAGAGATTAATGTTAGCTTAATGATTTATTTTTCTGTTTTAAGTTGCTAAATTTTAATTCTGTTTTGTGTTGATTTTATTGTTTTCCAGAAACTGCAAACAGGTCCGTAAGCTGCCTTCTCTGTGATTGCGATCGAGCGCAGCCTGTGTGTGATCGAGCGCACGGCCGCACTACAGCAGGATTCCAGCCAGAAGCGCTCAAGCCCTCCACCCCTGCGCTCGCACCCCTCTGCAACAGTACGCTCGAGCGCACCCTACCGTGCGATCGAGCGCACTTGCGGCATCCTGCATCCAGACCCTAAGTGCACACTAAGGCCGTTTGTGAGTTTTTTTTGTTTTATGTTTTAGCTTAATTTTTTTTTTCTATTTTCTTTTGAATTTCTGTTTAGTTTATGCTAGGTCGTCGTTCTTTATCTTTTCCATTAATTTCTTGCGACCTTGAAATTGAACGCACTTTTAGACAAATTAGATCCCAAAAGAACTCTAATTTGCTAGAAGAGCATTCCACTGAGACCATGGGGGACGGTAACCACGTAGCATTGCAAGATCACTATCTTCCTACCACTTACACTACTCCCACATGTCTTCGGTTGCCGGAAATTACGGCAACCCATTATGAAATTAAGCCTAGCACTATACGAAGTTTACCTTCCTTCTTAGGGCTTAGCACTAAAAATCCTTATGAATTCCTCAGTGATTTCGAATCAATCTGTGAGACCACTAAAATGAATGGATTCACTGAGGATGCCCTAAGGATGCGTCTTTTTCCTTTCTCCCTAAAGGAAAAAGCCAAACATTGGTTTCAGTCCTTAACACCCAATTCTATCACTTCTTGGGCTCAATTGCAACAAGAATTTCTTAAGAAGTACTTTCCCATAGGCATGACCAATGATACTAGGAGAGCCATTACTACATTCTCCCAGTACGAGGGAGAGGATTTCCATGAGACTTGGGATAGGTTGCAGACCTTGCTTAGATCATGTCCACACCACGCTGTCCCAAAATGGCAGCTAGTGCAGTGTTTTTATGATGGCCTGACCGAGTCCAATAGAAAAATGGTAGATGCATCATGTGGGGGGACATTCATGTTGAAAAGTGAAAATGAAGCATGGTCTATGTTTGAAAACTTAAGTAACAATTCTCTTCAGCAGGTTTCCGCCAGACGAAGGGCACCAGCACCTAAAGCACCCAAGACGGAGAGTTTGTATGAAGCAGGCCATTCCCCAAACATAGCCAACCAAGTAGTTGAGGCTATCACCAAGAAGCTAGATCAAGTTTTGATGACTGCTGGTTTTACTCCTAATACTGCTCACAGGCACACACCACATAAATCTTGCTCATTTTGTTCAAGTCCTATGCATCATGAAAATAATTGCCCTCTTGCTGGAAATTATATTGATGTTGCTAATGAGCAGGTTAATGCAGCTTTCTCCAAACCAGGTAATGATCCGTACTCCAATTCCTACAACCCCGGGTGGAGAAATCATCCAATTTCTCATGGAAGAACTCAAATTCGGGCAACTCAGCCCCAGGGCCATACAATCAAGCTCAATCCAACAGGCAGCCTTACCAACCTCAGTCCACTTACCGGCCTCCACAGCAGCACTACCAGTCTCCATCAGAGTCTAATTTTGAGGATCGGATTCTAAAAGCAGTGAATGAGCTAACCGGCGAGATAAAGCAGTCAATCAAATCTCAAGAGGAAAGAGTAAACTCACATACCCACTCCATTGCCAAACTAGAAGCTCAAGTTGGACAACTTGCCAATACCCTCAACAGGAGGGAAGAAGGAAAGCTTCCAAGTCAGCCAGTGACCAACCCTAGGGGACTATAAGTGGTAGAAGGAAGCACATCTCAGCTGGAGCAAGTTCAAGCCGTCACCACATTGCGAAGCGGAAGACTGGTTGACAATCATGTGGAAGAAAAGAAGGATGAGCAAATCGAGGCCCCACAGAATCTGCATCAGGACAAGGGTAAACAAGTAAGCATCGAGGCATCTTCATCATCTACCCCCACTCCTGAGGTACCATATGAGCCTAAGGCCCCTTTCCCAGAATGTCTCAAGGCACCTTCCCACTTCGGGAAACAAGGAGAGAAGATACAAGACATGATGGAAACCTTCAAGCAGGTTCAAATCAACATCCCACTCCTTGAGGCCATCAAGCAAATTCCAGCCTATGCAAAGTTTCTCAAAGACCTGTGCACTCAAAAGAGGAAGAATCAGAAGCACATTCCCAAGAAGGTCATTCTCACCGAGCAAGTAAGCTCTCTGATTCAGCATAACACTCCTCCAAAGTTCAAAGACCCTGGAGCGCCTACAATTTCATGCGTCATCGGAAACACCGAGATTGAGAGAGCTCTCCTCGACTTAGGAGCTGGTGTTAATTTGCTTCCATACTCGGTATATCAGAAACTGGGCCTAGGGGAATTGAAACCGACAAGTACTGTCTTGCAATTGGCTGACCGCTCGATCAAGAAACCCCGCGGGATTGTGGAAGATGTCATTATCAAGGTGGACAAGTTCTACTATCCAGTTGACTTTATAGTTCTGGACACAGAACCGGTCCCAAATCCAGAGAAGCAAATTCCTGTCATCCTTGGGCGACCTTTCCTTGCCACAGCCAATGCATGCATAAATTGCCGAACCGGAGTAATGAAGATCTCCTTTGGAAATATGAAGATCAGATTGAACATCTTCAATGCCTTCCAGAATGCGCCTGATCAGAATTCATGTTACCTCTTGGATGACATTGGAGAAACTGTTGAAGACCCACTTCTTGATCCTCCATCTAGAGCCCCATCATGGAGCAACCCACTGGAGCCAATGCCTCTCACTTCAAGTACTCCACCACCTGATGACAATCCCACAGGGGACATATTTCATTCAAAAGTTGCTGAAGTTGATTTCATTGGGGTGGAAAATTTTTTGGCAAATTCCCTGGCTACCCCAGTTTTTGAGAACTCCCATAGAGACAAGAGGTTGATCATGAAACCAGTTCGGGACAAACACCCTGAACATTGTCATGGGGAGCATCAAGACCTATTCGCTAGGAGAGGCAGTTCTGGGATGTTAAGAAGAATCCTCTTCCTTGTGGAGTGCTACATGATCATAAAGAAGAAGGGATGGAAGAGTTTGATTGGACTTCTGAAGGATCGAGGTAAGATCCTTCGGGACTCGGACTTACATTGAGAAATACCTCCTAGGATCAAGTGCAGGCCCAGTGCGCTTGACCCTCCACTCCACCAGGGCATATGATCTCCATCCAGGTTTATTTTATCCATTGTTGTTTCATTCTTTGTTTATCTTTTTACAACAATGTGTGCACTTGATTGGTATTTGGTTAGAGTATCACTTTATTTTTAGGACATGTGTTTTTGCATTCAAGTTTGGGGGTATGATATGCCCACATCTGCTCATTCAGGTATTTATGTACTCTTGATCTTATTCTTTAGTTCTATACATACATTGGGGACAATGTATGATTCAAGTTGGGGGGTATGGAAAAACAAAACACAATCCATTATTATTGTTATGTCATTCTTAAGTATATGGTTGAGCTTTGATTTTAGTTTGAAATTCATTGGTAGGCTTAAAGTTGTAAACACATGATCATATGACTTAGGAATTTTGAGTCTTATTACTTACTTTTGGCAACATGAGATGCTTCTTATTTCAATTTAAATCTATATTGAGCACACTAGCACATGTCTGTGAGGTATGAATTTTGAGACCAATTATGTTTGTTTTCAATATCTTGAATTCTGTTGGGTGACATATTGGGTGAATAACTTTGGCATGCTATAAAAAATTAAATAAATAAAAAAAAAAAAATCAAGTTTGAATTTTTCACTGAGTAACCGGACCTCTTGCCTCATTAAGCAGTGAGTGTTCGCGTCAAAAAGTGAAAATTTTAGGTTGATTAATAAAATGGCTAGCTTAGCTTCGTAGCCTTTTTGACTCGAGTTAGTAAGTCCTTAGGGGTGTCTTTACACCTAATGCCCTAAAGCCATTTGGTTTGGGAGATATTGGCCTAACACTCGATACATGAGTCAACTAGAAAGCTTAAGGGAGCTAAGTATTACAAAGCCTTAAAAAAAAAAAAAAAAAAAAAATGTATGCCTTAGTTGTTTCATTTGATTTGAAGTCCAATAAATTCTGAGATGTTGATTCATACATATTGGAATTATTTTGAAGCCTCATGATTATGTGTTAGTTCACTTTGCACTAATTGAAATTTGTGTATCTCAATCTGCCATTTGTAAGTGATTTGACTTGTAAATTCCTGGGAATTTTGAAAATGAAGTTTATAATTTTAAGCCTGCTAATGAATGAGAACCATTATTTTTGTGATGCTTTATCCTTTTGAATAACATAATGATGACAATGTTTGTGGGTATCATTCCTGGAAAACCCTTACGAGACTTCACTCGTCCTCTAGGGAATGCCTAGGGGTTTAAAAGGCTTGTTGCATATGCTAAATGCAATCGTACATCCCACGAAAGATGGACTTATCTTTTTGTTTTTCAGTTTATTTTCAGTTTTGTATTGCTAAGGGACTAGCAATATGTAAGTTTGGGGGTGTGATAAGCACCGAATGTTATACATTCAAGCCCCTTAATTTGCATATGTTAATTCCTTAGCGTTGTTATTTGTTTGATTTTGTTTTGTTTTTATGTTTTCAGGTTATAAATAAAGATGCAATTAATTCCATTCATTTTGGGCTTAAAAGCACACTTTGAGAAGACCTAGAAGATATGATTAAGCTTAACCAATCATGGTTAAATTTAATCAAATAAAGGAAAGGATTAATTTGGAATTTCTCAAATTGGAGTCAAAATCGGATTGGATTCAATTTGGGATTCTGTATACGTCTCAGTATTTTCGCCATAACTTTGAGCTCAAATATCCGATTGAGGTGATTCAAGCGGCACTGGAAAGCTAACTCAAATTTATACAAATCATTGTGAAATAGTATTTTCCTAATTCGGAGCTCCGCATTGCCAAAATCGCCCCGCAAGATAGGAACGCAATTTTGGGTGAATCCTATTCCGATTTGGACTTAGGTTTTCTTTATCCTAATTGGACTTGGACTTAAATCTCCGAAATTTATAGGATTACTAGGGCTTCTAGGACTCTCCTAAGCCCTATAAATAGGCCTCTAAGCATTGAGAAAAGACACACCGCCTCTTAGAGCAAAATTCAGTAAATTGTCTTTGGAGCTTAGGAGATCATGAGCGGCTAAACCCCTTCGTGGGGTGTTGATGTAACCCTATCCAAGCATAATGGTTTGATTGTATTTAATTTCTAGATTTTTAATTTATGCATGTTGATTGTATAACTATAAGGATTGCTACAATTGATTTATGTTCTTCATATTAAATGCAATTGTTCTTCAATTTCAATATCAATATTTGTGAAATTCTTCTCTTGTCTTAGAAAGTATTTTACTTTTGTTGAAATCAAATCATTCTTGTTTTCTGTGATTATGAGGATGATGGTTATACAATGGGTTTAATTGACATATGATCAATAGGATTTGATAGGCCATGCCTAGGGAAGACGGATTGTACTACACCCTAGTTTAGTCTAATTTAGGTAGACAGTCCGTGCCAACCGAAGATGGGTTACACTTATTCATTGATTGTATGTATCCTATTAAAGAATTTGATAATTTATACCTAGGAAAGACGGGTCGTACCGCATCTTAGTGGTTAGGTGGACGATCCGTGCCAACCGAAGATAAATTATGCTTATTCTTTAATAAAGTAGTTTCTTGTTTATTTATAACATGCATAAAATGAATTTCTGGGATTAATTATGATTAGCCATTGTTGTGCGGATAGAGGTGAAGTCAATACCCTACACTCTCTCTCTTATTTTTAATCTCTTTTATTTTCATGCACTTTAGTTTTTAAAGAAAATCAAATCAATTCTCCTTTTTAATTAAGTGAATTTTGATCTTTTGAATTTTGATAATAAAACCCCTACAGTCCTTGAGGTTCGACACCCTCTCTATAGCCGTATCCTACAAAGATTCGTCCTATTGTGAGTGGTTATTTTTATAATTGATATTTTTGGTCACAAAAATACCACATCACATACTCATTAACTAAACACGTTCTGGAAGGTTGTCAGTCTCTGGTAGATCTCCTCAACTGAATCTCAGCGAATGGTTCTAAAGAAGCTTGCTCTAGGTGTTCTTCTGACTCCACATTATCAATTGTAAGCTCACAATTTTTACCAACTTTATCAACATGTTCTTCTTGTACATCTGCCATGTGTTCATCATGCATCACACAAGGAGGAATAACTGGATCCAAATCAACATGGTATTCACTAAGAGACTTTGCCTTTTTCTAATCTAAGTCTTCAATGGTTTGATCTTCAAAGAAGACAACATCTCTGCCACGCATGATTTTCTAATTAACTGGATCCCACAATCTGTAACCAAACTCCTCGTGCCCATAAACCATGAAGATACATTGCTTGATTTCTCTATCAAGCTTTGAGCTCTCATCTCTAGGAATATGGACGAATGCCCTACAGCCAAACACTCTCAAGTGCTCAAAAGAAACATCTTTCCTTGTCCAAACCCTTTGAGGAATGTCCCCATCCAAAGGAATTGATGGAGAAAGATTTATCAAGTCAATTGTTGTCCTCATTGCCTTACCCCAAAAAGGTTTAGGCAATTTTGCATGAGAGAGCATACACCTAATTCTATCACAGATGGTTCTGTTCATTCTCTCTACTACACCATTATGCTGCAGAGTCTTGGGCACAGTTTTCTCAAGCCTGATGCGATGGCTTTTGCAATACTCTTCAAACGGTCCTCTGTATTCACCACCATCATCTGCATGGATGCATTTTAACTATCTCCGAGTTTCTCTTTCAACCTTCATATGAAAGACTTTGAACACACCCAGTACCTCATCTTTGGTTTTCAAAGCAAAAACCCACACATTTCTAGAGTGGTCATCAATAAAAGTCACATAATAAAGAGCATCACCTAGAGTTTTAGTGTTCATAGTGCAGGCATCAGTGTGAACTAAATCAAGAATATTATACTTTCTTGATGAAGAAGATTTTTGAAATGAAACTCTTCTTTGTTTTCCAACAAGACAATAAGTACATGGCGTTAGTGACATACCTTTATTATTAGGTTGGAGTTGTTCCTTGGCAAGAATCTGAAGTCGCTTCTCACTCATGTGATTAAGCCTCTTGTGCCATGGCTTTGCGGAGTATTCATTCTCAACAACAATCGCATCTTCCTTGATTAGTCTTGCATCTGTCTTGTAGAGAGTGTTAATCTTCTTTCCCCTCGCTAAGATAAGAGAACCATTGCTCAGTTTCCACTGTCCACCTCCAAGGTGATTGTGGTAGCCTTCATCATCAAGTTTCCCAGTAGAAATCAAGTTGAAGTGCATTTCAAGAACATGTCAGACATCCCTGAGAATCAATTTGCACCCAATGCTGATTTCTAGTTGTATATCTCCCATGCCCACAATTTTACACTTTGCTTCATTTCCCATCCTAACCCAAACAAAATTGCCACTGGTGTAGGAAGAGAAGAAATCTTTATGTGGATTAATATGAAAATATGCTAAGAAATCTTTATGTGGATTAATATGAAAATATGCTGATGTATCAACTACCCACGTAGATTCATAACACGTGAGATTAGCATAAGCTGTCAAAAGCAAATACCACATCACCATCAGATGCAACTACTGCAATGTCTTTTTTTTCTTGACATTCTTCATCTTTTTCTTTCAACTATTCCCTTTTAAACTTTCAGCAACCTCTTCTTATATGCCCAGGCTTGCCACAGTCAAAACATTTTATGTCTATTTTTGAGTAGGACTTTCCTCTTGACTTGTCACAACTATCATACCTACAAGGTTTCCTATTTTTACTTCTCCCTCACCTTTTTATAACAAATGCCCCTAAAGGAAGAGAAATATCTTTCTCTTTTCTTCTTGCCTCTTCATTGAACATACTGTCTTTTACTATACCCATAGTTATCACATCGTTGGGAGTCGAATTACTGAGTGACACCACCAAGGCTACCCAACTATCTGGTAAAGAACTCAACACAAGTAATGCTTGCACCTCATCATCCAGTGCAAGTTTCATGGTAGACAACTCATTCAACAATCCCTGGAAATTACTCAGATGCTCCGTAACACTATGCCCATCTTTGTACTTCAAATTCACAAGCCTTCTTATCACAAATGCATTGTTTTGAGCAATCTTTCATTCATAAAGACTCTCTAACTTCTACCAAAGACTGTAAGCATCAACTTCTTTGGCTACACGATGAAAGACACTTTGATCAACCCACTACCTAATATATCCAATGATAAGTGCTAAAATATTCATATTTTAGCCCCTTACTTTACATTTGTTAATTTCTTAGTTTTCTTATTTTGTGCTATTTTATTTTCTTTTTGTGTTTTCTGTGTTTTATAGGTTTTTGGAAGAACATGAAGTATTCTGGAAGTATCATGCTTAAAGGACAAAATTGGGAAAAGCTAGAAGTTTTCGACCAAAAGCAATGTATTCAGCTAGTTCAATCGAGCGCACATTGCCTAGGATTGATCGCACTCCTGCGATCGAGCGCACAACCCCTGCGATCGAGTGCACTCAGGCGCTAGAGAAAATTCAGACACACGGCCAAGACTCCTTTTCCTTCCCTAACTTGGTTTTCCTAGTCCTAGTTGAACTAAGACTTGAACTTACAATTTTTCTAGGATTATTAGGGCTTCTAGGACTCTTCTAAACCCTATAAATAGACCTATACGCCTCATAATTAGAGACACAACTTCATAGAGGAGAATCTGGAGGCTGCTTCCTAAAGCTTTTCGGTTTCTTCTTTCCCTTTTATTTTTAGTCTTTATTTTAATTATGTGTAACTAACTCGTAGTTATGGGCTAGATTAAAGCCCTAATCATGTCTTTTTAGGATTTCAATATTTGTGCCTTTGTTACAATCATATTTAGGATATTTAACTTGATTATTTTATATTTAATTGAATTCCTCATATGAATGTACCTGATCAACATATGCATGTGATAAGGATTAGTCATTTAAGTCAATTTGGATTATCGAGTCCTGGGTTTAATAAAGTGACAAAAGAATCTCCTCACGGGTTCTTGAAGTAATCAACATAGGAAATCGGGAGTAGACACCCATGCCTTAGGCCTCATGTGTTTGTTGATTTCCATAGATTTGTGCTTTCTTAAAGAACAACTTAGTAGACACCCATACGAAATCCTTTGAGAAAGAAAAGAATTAGAGTAGATACCCATGCCTAATTCGTTGCTTAGAGAGATCAATAGCTTAAGGAGTAGACACCCATATCCTTAGGTTGGCAAACATTCAATATAGCGGTATGATTGGCTCATTGGCATATTCTTATCTTAATTAGTCTGATTAGTGGTAGGTATTGAATCCCTAACTCTTTTTATTTATCTTTATTTCTTTTTCATAATATCAATTTCGTGACAAAGTTGATATTTTAATTTAGAAAATAAATTCTAAGCAAAATCAACAATCCCCGTGGGAATGATCTCGTACTTGAACCCTATACTATTGTTTTGATCTTGTGCACTTGCGAGTTAAAACGTACCAATTATTATCTATTAAATTATGTAGTATTTGGCACGACAATTTTTTGGCACCGTTGCTAGGGATTCTTTAATTTTGTTTAGAATTATTTTCCTTAGTTAATTTTATTTCTGTTTTAATTTTTTTTTTTCCCGTAGTTTCTATTATGTTCTGCAGAGGTGCCCTCGAGTGCCCATTCCAGGGGGATCGATCGCACTCACACTAACCAGTGCGATCGATCGCACATCCGGACAGCAGAATAGAAATTGTTTTAATTAAGGATCTTATTTTTTTTTTTTCTTTTCATGCAAGGTCATTCGAGTCTGCATCTTCGTAAGTTTTATTTTTAATTTTGTTTTTCTTTCCCTTTTAATTTTAACTTCTTTTGGTTATTTTATTTTTGTTTTCACACATGTGGGGAGGCATTCCGACGCCACATGGACCATGTTCATATTGCCATAATCCTTATCACCATGTTAGAGATTGTCCTTCAACAAGACAATTTTCTAACTATTCTTATGGGCATATGAACACATCATTCTCTAGACCGGGGGAAGACAGCTATTTTGATTCCTATAACCCTTCATGCAGCGAACAGCCTAATCTCTCATGGCAAACTCAAGCTCCTGAAAGTCATGCTCCACAATTTCATGAACTGCACCATCAATCATATCCGCAGTTCTATGATCATTCATAGTCCTCTCAATCAGCTCCACAACAGCAATATCAGGCTGAACCACCTCCTCCTAAGGTTTCTGAAGAGTTATTAGATAAGATCAGAGTGTTGACCAATAGTACATGGCAAGTAATTGAGATAATGAAGGCCCACCCCAAACAAGAAGCTGATATCCTCAAAGAAGAAGAAGAGTGCCAAAGTCAATCGATGACCACTTCTTATGGACATTATATGGAGGAAGAGAGTATTTACTATCGTGAAGAGGAGCCATCTCCACAATTCTATGGTCAATCATATTCCTATCTTAGTCTCTGTCTGCAGCAACCTATTTTCAAGATAGTAGCTCATGAAGAGGAACCATCTCCCATCAATTGGTCTCAACATTATCATGAAGAGGAGAGAAGTCTGTTAGAGCTACCAAATGAGCAAATTGAGGACATTAAGATAGAAAAGCTCCCTGATTATTCTTCTTATTGTATTCTAGTTCAAGATTCCCTTCCGGATGAGAAACTGTTTGAGAAAACTCAGAGTGGTCCACCCCGATCTACAAAAAATTGGAATTACCTTTCTATAGGTAAAATTTATTCTCTTTGGTTCTAGAGAAGAAAAGACTAGTGCTTCAAGTTAAACTTAAAGGTCAAAAAGCACTGAGCACTTCAATGATGAGGATTCTGTTGGCTTGGCGGATCCCCTATATTTTGACTAAATGAGTCAGCTCCACAGGTTCGAGCGTAGGCCCTATGCACTCAAATCCTTTTTCAGGCCGAGGTTCATGATCTCCATCTAGGTTTTATCTTTTCCATTGTTGTTTCATGTTCATTCTTTGATTATATTTTTACAGCAATGTGTTACACTTGATTGATATTTGGTTGGAGTATCATTTATCTGTTTAATTTTACTGTGTTGTTAGTTTTTAGTTGTTTTATATTTTCCTTTAGTTATTAGTTGAATCTTGCTTTTATTTAATCTATTGTTTTCCTCTCCTGTTGAGTTGTTGTTTCTGTTCTGCAAGTGCCATCGAGCGCACCCAA
Organism: Corylus avellana; assembly: GCF_901000735.1. Lineage (NCBI taxonomy): Eukaryota > Viridiplantae > Streptophyta > Magnoliopsida > Fagales > Betulaceae > Corylus > Corylus avellana. Next base: position 16,936,274 of record NC_081545.1, on the reverse strand, counting down.
TTGTGCCCTCGAGCGCATTACCAACGTGCACCCCTGTGCGCACGAGCGTAGCACCATCACGTACACTCTTGCACGAGTACGATCGAGCGCACTTCACAATGCGATCAAGCGCACTCGACCATAAGCTCACATGACCTGTTTTTAAGTTACACCTTCCCCCATGCCCTATGATACACACTACCACCACTCCATTTCTCTCTGTTTTTGACATGGACAACCTGTAGCCATGGATTTTGCTTTGTCTTCTATGTTTGTTATTTTTGTAGGGGATTGAGCTTTTATTTTACAGTGGTTTGGCATCACTCATTCTGGAAGTTGTGCACGTGTTTGATGAAAGTGCTGAACCAACCTGCAAGATACCTAGAAATTGGGCTTCATCATCTCAAGCTTCCAGGGCCAAGGCCACTTCATCTCGGCCCACTTTTCAGCAAAGGGAGCTCATTTTGGAGACTTTGATGATTTCACAAATTTTGAAGCTACTCAATGGGCAGTCGAAGAATTCAAAAGTCATGGGATGAAAACGTTATTCAAGCCAGTCACCTCATGGGAAAAGTGTGCTTGCATCTTCTTTAGGACAGCAGTGAGAGGAGTCCAACAATCTGGCTGAAGACATTACACTTAGCGCTCATGGGAGGCAACCCTCCTTTTTATTTCTTTGTTTGTTTGTTTTTATTTTATTTTGTTTTTGTTTTCCATTGTACTCTCTTTGATTCTAGAGCTACACATTCATTCATTTCTGCATTATACACTAAGATTTGTCATATAAGTACACGACCATTTGGGCAAGATTGGTCGGTACAAACACCAGGACGAGAAAGGATAAATGAATTACTATCATCATTGAGGGATGACCATAAGCATAGTCATGTAGAAATAAAATAAGTATATGATTGTTTTTATCTTTGAAGAATTATAGCAGTTGTACCTAAGTAAAGAATTAATCATGGTACCATATAAGGATTGATATCTAGCAATATTTTAAGGAAAATGATAATCATATTAGTGGTACATGATCATGAATACTAAGAGATAGAGATGCTGAAAAAATATTGTTGTCTTATAGCCACTTTGACAAGGCTAAAAATAAATAAATAAAATCGAGGGAACATGGTGAGCTCGAGAAGAAGACTACGACATTTTAAGGTATGAACTAGCAATCGAATAGATGTTTGAAATTGATGTTGTTAGGACTTGATAAGAAAAAAATAGTGAGTGCGATCTAAAAAGGGAAATAATGATGCTTAGCTCATCATAAGGAGATTGAGAAAATGCTATGAAGTATTAGGTGGTGATTAATTAAGGGAAGAAAATGATTATAGAATTACCTACAATTAATGATATGATAAATTGCACATAGCACAAATTGCGAGCTTGATGAATATTCAAGTATAGGATTAGAATTGGTCTGTCCAAAATAAAGTGCAGGGTAAGTGGATTCATCAAGGAAAGTACTAAGTGGATCCAATATTTACCTGTTGTCGAGTTTGCTTATAACAAAAGTTTCCAGGCAACTATTGGTATGGCACCATACGAAGTACTCTATGGACGCAAATGCAGGTCGCCACTTTATTGGGATGAAGTTGGTGAAAGGCAATTGGTGGGACCGAAGATAAATCCAAGACACCAAGGACAAGGTCGTACTAAATCGAAAAAGGATGCTAATAGCTCAAAGCCATCAAAAGAGTTATGCTGACAAGGGACGTCACCTAGTGAATTTTGAAGTTGGCGATCAAGTATTCCTTAAAGTATCACCAATAAAAGGTGTGATGCGTTTCGGTAAAAAGGGAAAGTTAAGTCCAAGGTATGTTGGCCCCTTCTTAATAACCGAAATTGAAGGTCCGGTAGCATACAGAGTTGAGTTACCACCTGAGCTAGCACAGGTACATGATGTGTTCCATGTATCGACATTAAGAAGATATGTACATGATCCCTTGCACGCTATTGATTTCGAACCACTTCAGATTCAAGCAAATTTAAGGTATGAGGAACTACCGGTACAAATTCTGGATCGAAAGGAACAGAAACTCAGAACGAAAACCATTGCTCTAGTTAAGGTTCTCTGGCGTACTCACGACGTAGAAGAAGTTTCTTGGGAACTAGAACGAGAAATGCAAGACAAATATCCACATTTATTCTAACCGGATATATCACTTGGTAAGTGCAGATATATATATTATTACGTGGTAAATGGTATTTTATGATTGCTTATATGGGTATTGTTCAAAACTACAAAAGTTGAGGGATACCTTAGGGATAAGAAGTGATATTATTAAAATGTTTTGGTCGATGTTTTGAGATGGTAGATAAATCATGGTACTGTATAAAAGTGTAGTACCTAAGTGAAAACATTGAAACTTAAGACGTAGTACGTCGGAGCTATAGAGTATATGAATAGAAAATTTGAGGAACATTATTTTCTTACACCCTTTTTCTTAGAATATTACTGTACGATAAAAGCTTAGGGATTAAGTGTAAAATAAGACTAAGGATTAGACGTTAAGATAAAAATCTGAGTCACTCATATTGAGGTTATGTGATAATTTGAATGCCTTAATTTCGGGGACGAAATTCCAATAAGGTGGGTAGAATGTAACGACCTAGATTTTAAAACTCTTATTTAAATAATATTAAACAGATTAAAAATATAATCGATAAATTAGAACAATGATATGTGGATTAATGATATTAAATAACTATTTAGTGTTAAAGGGATATTACATTGATTTTTGACCTCTTATGTATATTACTTCAATTCTAAAAATTTAGCTTCACTAATATGTTTATGGGCATAATCAAACACAATCTAGTGAATAAATTATTTATATTGGTGTTTAGCGAAGTCATAAATTAATTTGAAGTTTTTCAGTTTTTTAGCCTAAAAAGCAGTGTCTTAATTTTCATACTGTCTAAATGAGATTAAAACTGCTAAAGAAAGATACCAAGGCTAGCCACCTTTGTTGAAAGCTTAAAGTCTTCTAGTAATGATGGTTATAGTAAATATCATGATTATAATGATTTAATAAGACAAGTGGCCAAGTGGGAATGCAAATAGTTAAAGCCTAAGTTGAATTGGAAACTTTGTATAGGCCAAAAATAGACTCAAACGAACTCGGATGAAGTCGAACCAAAAATATAAAATATTTGTCTCGGAGTCCTCTATCTACTCTCAAACTTTCATGTCAATCGGAGTAGGTTTGGACATTGAAAAATGGATCGGAATACACTGCCCTCATTTTGGACGAAAATACTATTTGGTATAGAGCATGAAATATGGACTAGGTTCATTCTTTTGGTTAAATCCATCTCAACCCTTAGATCAAAGGTTTAAAAATAAATCCTAACCATTCATTCTCTTATAAATAGAGCCTAAGCTATAGTCACTTTCACTTTCACTTAAGTTTTTACAATCTTAGAACAAGTAAAATTGTTTGCTCCTCCTTTCATTTTATTTCTTAGTTCTAGTCAAATACCATATAGCCTAGATCTTTCTTGTAGTGTTCAAGCGTTTTTCTAAAGCTAGCTACCTATAGAAGATTTGGTGGAGTTTTACTTCTAAAGGATTATTGGGTAAGTGTTTCTTGTATAAATATCATGATTTATTGCTTTTATTACTTGTCCTCATTTAATTATTTAAAGACCCAATAAGCGTATAATGTAAAATAAAGTAATGGATACAAATGAATTAATAATAAAGAGTTAATGCATTATTTACATTTAGTTATTTCTTTTATGTTATTTAAATTTTAATTCATATTTTTGGCGGTCATCCCCAGAATATGAATTCAGTATTTACATTCAGTCATTTCTTTTATTGTCATTTAAATTTTGATTCATACTTTGGTAGGTACGGACCATTGGTCTCATCTCCAAAATATGAGTCATGTTTTATATATATTATTTATAATACTTGTTTGTATTTAGTGATACTGGCCATTAGCCTCGTCACCAAAAATGAATTCAGGCATAAAGCTAGTTATAAGTAACTATCTTAGATTAATATAATAAAATGAGTAAGTAAAGATGAAGTGACGGATAATAAATAAATATAAAAGATGAGGGTCTTTAAACAATGATATTATTGGAGAATGAACTAAGTATTGTTTGTATGTATGTATTATATGCAGAAGTGGAGCAGAATACTACACTAAGGAGAGTAAGTATGGATATACTTACTGAGTACTAGCTTTGTTTTATTGTTATAGAAATTCTTATTTTGTCTTATTGATATAATTTTGCAATACAACTGCTGCATAATGTGTCTAATAAAATGGGCTAATAAGATAGCCACCTTAAGAACAAGCTGGGTGGATTGCCGCGAGGAACTGTCGGTATCTCAGTGGATGGGGGTATATAACCGTCCAACAGGCCTAATATATAACTAAGCTGGGGCGGTGTAGTTGCCAGCACCAAACAGGTAAACCTCTAAAGTGTGAGGGACATAACGGACGTAAGCGGGCTGAGAGCTCATGAGAAGAGGTCTGAAGAAAGATTATCATAAAACACAAACTAATTTGTCATTACGCTGCATTCACAACTCATTCATTATTATATATTTTAGTCTTTAATCTTATTTGTTCAAACTAGTCTTTTTAGTCTTTATATCTAGGAAAATAGATTACTCACTTGTTTGCCTATGTAAATATGATAACGTCATCTTTACATAGATCTTGATGCAGGGATAGAAAGTGAGGACGATGGTCCTTTTACTGGTTTTGATGGTTGATAGACCATCTGCTGCAGGATTTATGCTTACTCTATGGAGCAAGTCTCATTTATGTTAATCGCTTTTATTATGTATGGTGATGTGTGTAAACTTAATAGATATTACTATGTTAATTTAGGTGCCGTCTGTGGCATATATTTGGTACACCTAGTGTGTACATATGTTGTAATGAAAACCATGTTTCTATTTTATTTAATAATATATCACCTCGAGGTATTTCAATCAGCTCAACTGTGTTGTGTAAGTTATTCCTAGGCCATAGAAAAAGAAAAAAATATACATACTCCGCTGTAAGATTGTATTTTCTAAAGTTGCAGCGTCACGACTTTGATATTTGCTAGTTCAAATATCGGGGCGTTACAGATTCCCTATATGGTTCCTTAAACCATCAACTACTACAATTGAACCCAAAACATTGGGTTCAACTGTAGTGATCCAAAGTCTTATTAAATTGAAAAAAAAAAAAAAAACTCTTTCTCTCTCCTATCAGCACAACTCTCAACACATCCTCTTTCTCTTTCCTGTCAACACGCCATCCCTCTCTGAGCACAACCTCCATCTTCTTCAACCTCTCAACTTTCATCCATGTTCTACACAAGGTAGAGATGAGACCGAAAAGAGAGAAAGTTCGAGATTGAGAGAGAATGGTGAGCGTTCTGTTCAAGCCGAGAGAAAGAGACTAAAGAACGATGGTTGAGCCACTGTCGTCATGCAGTGGGCAGCGCTTGGGCAAAGCTGAACCAGCCCTCTTCCGGCGAGCGTAGTGTGCTTGGTTATTCCCAGTGTCCAAGTCAGAAAGGTTCATTCTTCCCTTTTGTTCGATTTCTCCTAAATTTGTGTTTGTCTTCTCCCAAATGTTCATTGCTTTGTAATCAAGTGTTTTGAAATTATTTTGTATATAAAATTCTTATATTTATTGAGAAGGTTTGAGAAACCTTGGAGAGGAAGAGAAATTGATTTCCATGGCTCAATCGTAGCTTGAGCCTTGAGGTATTGCACACAAACACACATTCATATTTACATATAAATGTATGTATAAATGAACTGTAAGGATATGTTTTATGAATTTTTCGTATATATATAGTGGTTGTGGTGATTATTCAAATACGGTGACGATTTTTTTTCTTTCTTTTTTGGGTATTATTTTGCCACTTGGGTGTCATGGCAGATACCTAAGTTTAAGAAATGGAAAATTTGGTTTCTATTTTTCATTTCAATTTGGTTCAATTAATAATTTTATTTATTTTTTGAGATTGCCCCTCTTAGAGTTGCATGAATTATTGGAGAACTAAGTTCACCGAATTTGGATGGTTTTAGGAATTGTCACTTTAGAGTTGCATGAATTATTTTTCTATATTTGGTTCTTGGTGTTCATTGGAAGTGTCTCTTGAGGAAATTGGTTATATACTTGGGGTCAGATTGTTGGGGAGGTTTAGATGGGTGTGAGATCAGATACTCATTCACAGTGCTTTGAAACAAATTCGAGTAGGGCATTCTGTTAAAATTGTTGTCACTCCAATAATTCATGGTATCAATAAATTTTGCCAACGGTGTTAGTTTAACCCCCAATAAATAGTGCTACAGACAAAGAGAGTGTTGCTTGTATCTTAATCTACATCTCCCTTTGATAAAAAGGGAAAAGTACGGTAACTTTTTTTGGCTGTCATTGTGGACTTGTTGAGTGTAGTTGGGGTAGATATCCTTTTCTTCCTCAAGTTTTGTAGAGCCTACCTCTTCTGCAATCTGCAGTGATATGTAAAGTGCCACACACCTCCCATCTTAAGTGTGTATTTACATTGTTAATCGAACCCAATAAATTAGGCTAGTAAATCCCACATTGCAGAACTATAGATTGAATAAATTGTTGATTCGATTTAAATTTATAGTTTAGTCTTTGAGTGCTTTTGTACCCTTTGATTTCCCAAGCCAAAAGTGCATCTTTAAAAAAGAACTACATTGCAATTATTGGTAGGTGCTACCACTTTATTCTTTTTGTTCATCTTAGGGGCGGGGGTTATTGAATATCATTTAGATTTTATTCTCCTGACTGTTAAGGGACTTCAAGGCAAATTAGGATGTCATGTGTACATTTATTGCATCTTTACTGTTACATGGATCCATGAATGGAACCAAATTTATGATACTCTTAGTTCCTTTTTTTCATTCAGCTACTTGCACTCATGGACTCACAAGATTGGTTGCAACAGTTCAATGAAACTCCTATCCAAAGCTTCACCATGCTCTTACAAGGAGGGCGTCAATACAACAATGAAAATCCACCCCAACCTAGAAAGAAATCTACTACTAAAAAGACAAACTTCTCAATAGAGGAAGACGTTTTGCTAGTAAATGCTTGGCTCAGTACTGGCCTTGATCCAATTCAAGGGAATTCTCAAAAAAGCACCAAATTTTCGGATAGGATTTTGGAGAACTATAATGAGAACAAGAAAGAAATCACTGTAGAACGGACTGCGCATTCTTTATCAAATCGGTGGTCTTTCATCCAAAAAGTCATCAACAAATTCTGTGGGTACTTGGAACAAGTTGAACATAGGAATCAAAGTGGTATTGGTGAGCAAGATAAGGTATAAATGATTTCTTACTAGTAGTGTAAATTAGTCATTTATTTGATTCAACATTTTAATTATTTTCATTTTATGAATTTTCTTTCAGATCAATATGGCAAAGGCTATGTACCGGGAGTTCAATAACAGTGCCATATTTCAATTTGAACATTTGTGGAATATGTTGAAGACAGTACCGAAATGGAAGAAATATATGTTGGCTCAATTAGATTTGAAAAGGAAATGCCTTGATACAAGTACTTCTTATCCTCTAAATGTTATACATTTAGGGGAATATAACGATGATCAAAATGTACATGTAGACTTGGAGAGACCTATAGGCAAGAAGGCCGCGAAAGAGAGAGAGAGAAAAAGAAAGAGCAACAATTGTGGAGAGAAAGAGATTGTGATGGAGGTTTTGAGTGGATTAGCGGAAGCGAAGAAGATATTACATGAGGAAAGAAAGAAAGAGATCGATACGACAAAGGAGGAGATCATTTGTATTGAGAAACAAAAGCTTGAGGTTTAACTTAGGAAAGAGGAAAGGGAACAAAAGAAAGAAGAATTTGAAAAACAAAAGCTTGAGGTTGAACATAGGAAAGAGGCAAGGGAACAAAAGAAAGAAGAAAGAGAAATTATGATGATGGATACAAGCCAGTTGTCTAGAGTGCAAGTTGAATATATTCAATCTTTCCAAATGGAAATCATTGAGAAGCGTAGTAGTAAATAGTCATTGGTATTTGGGTATTATTTTGTATTTAAGTGAACTAATCATGTAGTTTTGTAAATAGTCATTGATTTTGTCATCTTTTTGTTCGGTGACTATTTTGCTATTGAATGTAAGAATAGCGCAGACCTCTTTGTTGCACATTGATTAAAGCTAAGAATGCTTGTGTTGTTTACATGTATGAAGATCCTTCTCAGTTGAGGTTCTAACTGAAGTTGTAGCATTTGTGTAATTTTGTAAATCAGTATATCAAGTTCCTTTTCTTTGTGTGCAAAGGCAGTGTGTGAAATTCTGTATGAGAAGGTGTAGCATTTGGGATCACCTAAATCCTCATTACCCATTTGATATTCTAAGATAATTGTTCCTTGTTCTGATTATACAATACATGTGATCAAAACATTGGCATGCATGTGTCCAAGCATCTTCCATCATGTTTGAGAGGAATCTTTGTAAGATGTTTAAAGCTTTTGTAGACAATAGCATGAACTTGTATATAACTGTGATAGGGGGTGCATGTGCGTCATTAAATTATAGGCTGTTTTCTTTTTGGTGAAAGGCACAATGCTCATATTCGATTTCCTATCAAATCTATCAAATTGGCTAAATATTTTTGTTGTTTTTCTTGAATGTCACTTGTAATAAGGACAGGAGATTTGAATAAAATAACATATACCTCGTCAATTACCATTTTGCTTTTTTTTTGTTTTTTGTTTTTTTGTTTTTTTGTAATGTATTCTAAGACATCTTTGGAAATTGAAGGTGCAATCATACGAATTACAATTTAATAGGCATAGTGCAATCATATGAAATTATAGGTTTTTTTTTTAATATATTTGTTAATAAACTGGGTATTGAAAAAAAAAAAAAGGTACAATTAGCCATAGTGCAATCATACAAAATTTAAAATCAAAAGTTCTTATCGGCTATGCATTTGCCATAAATGCTCGACAAGGTCTGATTGGAGTTGAGAATAAGTTTCTTGATCTCTAATACGATGATGATTTTGTATGAAGTCCAAAAATTCAACTATATGCTCATGTGATGGTGGTTCGAGTGGAATCTCATTGATTTGTTCATAATCGAAGTCATCTGCTCCAAGGTATAAATCTCGCTTGTCTTCAACGATCATATTATGCAATATTATGCACGCCGTCATAATCTCTTTAAGAATTTCAGGTTTGTGTAAACGTGCAGGTCCACGCACAATACCAAATCGCGCTTGGAGTACTCCAAATGCCTACTCTATATCTTTCCTTGCTGACTCTTGAGCTGCAACAAAAATTTTTCTTTTATTTCCTTGTGAAGCATGAATTGTTTTTACGAATGTTGCCCATGGAGGATATATACCATTGGCAAGATAGTATCCCATATTATAGTCGTGACCATTGAGTGAGTAGTTTAGTGGAGGTGCACGCCCTTTGGCTAGATTGGTCAATACAGAAGACCATTCAAACTGTTGTGCTAAAAACTACCTAAATTAATAGATAATATTTAGTACGTTTTACTCATAAGTGCACAAGATCAAATGATAGTATAATGCAACAAGTACGAGATCGATCCCACGAGGATTGTTGATTTTGTTTCGAATTGATTAAAAATATCAAGTTGTCACTAAATTGATATTGTGAAAAAGAAATAAAAGATATAAAAATAAATGAAAAGCTAAAGGTAGGGCTTTGATATCCACCACTAATCATATTATGAATACTTAATGTTTGTCAACTGAAGGGCATGGGTGTATATTCCTTAATCTATAGATTTCCCTAAGCAACGAGTTAGACATGGGTGTATACTATAACTCTTTTCTTTCTTAAAGGATTTAGCATGGGTGTATACTAAGTTGTTATTTAAGAAAGCATAATTCTGTGAAAATCGACAAACACATGGGGCCTAGGGCATGAGTATATACTCCCGGTTCCCCATGTTGATTAACCCAAGAATCCGGTGTGGATTTCTTTTGTTACTTTTATTAAACGCAAGACTCGGTCATCCAAATTGATTTAACTAACTAGTCTATACCACATGTATATGTTGATCAGGCACACACATATGAGGAATTCATGAAAATAGGAATTAATCAAGTTAAATATCACAACATGATCATCACAAAGGCGCCAATATTGAATATTAACTAAACATAACTAGGGCTTCAATCTAGCCCTATTAAATAAATTAGTTACACATAAGTTTGATGTTGAACATCTTCATAAAATAAAAAGAAAGGAAAAGAATAAACCCGAAACTTGAACTTGAAGAGCTCCAATTCTTTTCCTTGGAAATTGTCTGTCTATTCTAGAGATTACAACTTTCACATTCATCAATATTTTCTGACGTTTCACATGACACATTTTATGTATGTTTTATTTTTGCAAAACAAATGCATCAAATCATCCAAATCATCCGTTCTTTGTACAAATCACAAAGGATAGCCGATTTAATTCAAAACATCCAATATATCCGTGCTTTGCACAAATCACAATGGATATCTAACTTAAACCAAATGATCCGATGTATCCGTTGGACAAAAGACAATGGATATCCAATATATAACATCTAAAACAAGCAATCAATTAAAAGTGATTTACAATTAATTGAAATACAAATAGAACAATGGAAGATATAACTCATAACATTGGAAAAATATTATTAAAATCATGTATTGCTAATCATTTGTGAGGCTTCATCCTCCACCTTAGTTGGGGTTTAGCCTCTCATGAAAATGAATGAAAATAAAACAATATAGGAGTTAATAGCGGTTTAGAGGCTTACAACGAGAAAATTCCAATTGAAACCACAAAAAAAACTACAAAACCCTAGCCTTTTAGCTCCTATTCTCTCCAAAAATCGTTCCTAGCAGTCCCCTAGACGACCTCCGTATGACGGCCTTTTGTTTCCCTAGAAAACTATAATATTTATAAAGCTAATTAGGGTTTCAGCGCTTCCAGGTCAGCCGAGTGCGCTTGAGCGCACACTAGGAGTGCTCGATCGCACTCGAGCATGCACTTTCCACTTTCGATGCAGGCGTGTACACGTTGATGGCTTGATATTGGGCGTGAGTGCGCTTGATCGCATGGACAGTGCGCTCGAGCATACTCACACTTGCGATAATGTCTCCTCCGGCACAGCGCTCGAGCACTGCGGTGCCTATGCTCAAACGCAAATGCGCTCAAGCGTAAGGTTGCTGGACTCGAGCACAGATGCGCTTGAGTGCCAGTTTGGTGCGCTCGATGCCTCTCCTCGGTGGCTTACTTCCAAACTTTGCATTTATCATCTCAAATCCACACTTTTCACTCAGCAATTTGCAAAAAGGCTAAAATACCAAAACTAACACAAAGCATCAAATTATTATAAAACTAAAGGATTAACAAATTCAAATTAAGGGGCTTAAATATGCAATATTTGGCACTCATCTAATACCCCCAAACTTACATTTTGCTAGTCCCTTAGCAAAACAAAATGAAAAACAAAATAAAAGCATGAAACATAAATCCATTGTCATGGGAGAGATGATTGCATTTAGCATATGCAACAAGCCTTTTAAACCCTTAGGTATCCCTAGAGGACGAGTAAAGTCTCGTGAGGATTTAACAAAAATGATACCCACAAGCATTGTTTAGTACTATGTTATAGACAAGAAGGAATCCACACAAACACATGGTTCTTACTCATGAGCATGCTTAACACGATAAACACCAAAATCACATCATTAAGACATCCAAAATCAATTCACTCATAAGTGGGCATTTGAGACAATACATGCTCTATTAAGTGCAAAGTGAGATTAACATACAATCATGAGGTTTCAATTTATTCAAAGTTTTGTGTACCTCAAAATTCATAGGAATTCTATCAGCTGAAAACAACGAAGGCTTAATCAAGATTTGCATTTTTTTTTTTTTTTTTTGGCTTGGCTCCCTTAAGCTTTCTAATTGACTTATGTAACGAGTGTTTGGCCAGTGACTCCCAAACCAGATGGGTTTAGGGCACTAGATGTAAAAACATCCCTTAGGGCACTAGGTTGTGAAGCTTTCTTCCCATGCTTCACCAATGTTGTATCAAGTGGAGTTCCTGAGAAGCTTGAAGCTTTCTACCACTTGGGTTGTTGATTGTTGGCTTGTTGCTTTTGGAGTGTTGCCTTATTCATTCGTCTACTTAAAGATTGCTACTTTGGATGCTTGGTGAAGGAAGCCTACCGAAGGATCGGTAAGGAAAGTTACTGCTTGAAGATGATTACGATGGAGACAAGCTTGGATGCTTGTTGTTCTTACAGAGTCTAGAGGTCCTTTAGGGAGTGAGTATCTTCTATTCTGTTACTGTGAATCTTCATCTAGTGATTTCCTGGCTTTAACTGCTCTGGAGTGGTATTTACCTTGAGGTGCTCAAGGGTTTTTCACTTTGTAAACAAACTTTGTGTTGTGTTTGTGATGCTGCTTTAAATTCCGCTGTACATGTTTTATTTTGTTATTTGACTTAGTTTCATACTTTGATTATTTGGTGATATTGAGCATTGCAATTTATTTATTTTATATAAATTGCTTATGCATTTGATTCAGGGGTAGAACATGATCCTCGTTGTTCTTTCAATTGGTATCAGAGCCTAATTCACTCGGTTTTGGACTAACGTCCTGAGTGTGTTCAACTACTACCCAAATTGTTTTGGGATGATCCACCTCTATTCCAAGTGCTCCTTCCATTTTCATTGGAAATGATTTTGCACTTTGGAAGGTTCGTTTAAGAGCCATGTTTAAGAGGTTTATTTGTCCATTTTTGTTTAGCATGACTAGAAGGTTTGTTGCTTATCTTATTGCATTCTAGTGCATGTTTTTGGTATTTTGCGTTTTGCTTTATTTTTGTCCCTTGCTTTATAAGTTTTTCTCTTGCTGGGATTTTAAGTTTTTTTTTTTTTTTTTTTGTTATTGTGTGTCTTTCTTTTGGAGTGCTCTCTCCCTAGATCTTGTTGAGTACTTTCTTCAAACACTTATTGTGCTCTTTATGAATCTCTCATTATTACTAACCTATGTTATGTTGGTTATTGGAGTTGTCTTATATGATGGTTTAAGAGTTTGTGAGTGTGCTTTGAAGCTTATGTTCATTCTAAGCCTTGTCATATTTATGCACACTGTTTTCACAAGTTTTTGGGGATTTCACATTTGTTAGTTTGGTCAAAAACTCTTATGAGTATTTTTGGTTTTCCCGATGCAAATTGACCTTGCTAGTCAACCTCAAAACTTTTGTTTATGGCATCACCTCTTTCAATGACAAGCAAATTATGATCAAAGAACAAATGTTTAGCAAAATTGTAACAAAACACATTCTTATAAATTTGCTTTTAAAATCCTTATAGAAAGAGCCGGTATCATAATCATTGCGGAAAAAGGTGAAACACCCACGGGATTTAATTTATATAAATTCTCTTGGACAATTGAAGAAGAATGGGTGTATGACTTTTTATTAAAGTTGAGGAAAAAGGGTTTGACTTTTGCATTAAGAGTTGCCATTTTTCTTATGAGATGTGATTGCTCCATGTGTATGTGACTTGTGCCCTCTCTTGTGAAATGATTCACACACATCACTATGACATGTTTTAGCCTATTCATTTGCATCATTGTCATAAGCATGTTTTTGATAAACCATCATGTTTGTTCATACTTGGACTAAACTGAAGATCATGTTAGTTTTTTATGAGATGATTTTTCTCATGTTTTAATAAGTGTTTGTTGTAAGTGCATACGTTGATTGGGTGAGAGTATTTGAGCGTGGTTGTCTTTAAAAAGGAAAAGGGGTGAAGAGGATTGTTTCTTGTCTTCAAAATGAGAGTGTTCTCCTGTTTTAACGGGAATGTGTTTAGCGTTCTGTTTGAACGGGAATCTTTTTCCGTCAAAATGGGATTACTAGGTGTTTTTGTGCTATTCTCTTCTTCTCATCTTTAACATGTTTTGTATTCGTTAAAACGAGAATTAGAAGACAAATAGTAACAACGCCTAACACTCTTTGTATTGTTGTTGCTTCACTCAAGCTCTCTCCCCCAAGGGTTTTTTGTTTTGTCTTTGTGTTTCCAATCACTTGTCAAGCCTTTCGTTCTCAATCATTCTCAATCAAGTGTAAGCCTCTTCTCTTCCTTCGTTGTTGGTTGAAATTTGAGTTTCTCCTTATTTGGCTTATAGACCTTTATTGTTTGAACGATTGCTTGTTGTTCTTGATCTCTCTAAATGCTTGCTCATGTGTCTTCCATTTTGTTGGATTTATGCTTTACTGATTAGCACTTATTGAGTATGGAGTTTGTTTTGGCTTCAAACACTTGAGCTTGTTGGGAACTGTTTGGTTTTTTAAAGTTTTTGAAAAATAGAGTTTATTTTGGGGTTTTGAGTTTTCTTGTTTTGGTATTATATTATTGATTGTCTTTGTCCTTTCAACATGCGTTTGTCCTTATTTCTCCGTTTCTCATTTTGTGTTTAGTCTCTAATATGCTATTTGGTCATTCTTGAAGGTATATGTCTTGTATGATTCTTGTGCATTTGGTACACATGTTGACTGAAATTGGTACTCTCATTCAAATGATTATCACAAGTATGTTTTTGGGTTGCTTTGAAAGGGGTATTTGTTTTGTTTTCTTGAAAAGCAAGTATGTTGTTTTTCAAAATATGATTGAGATGTGTTTTTCCTCAATCTTTGTGTTTCTATCAACAAAATTTGTGTTTTTGTTTCAAAACCTTTTTGTTGATCGTGTGTGCTTGCATATAGGGTCTTGAATATCTCTTTATGCCTTCTAGAATCCTAGTGTGCATACTTCTCTGTTTTGGGTATCCCTCCTTGAAGGTGGTTGTTCGTTGTGTCCCTCGTCTTCTTATGCTAGGTTGAGTTGTGCATGTTAATCTAGTTGCTCTTAGGTTGCCTGAAGTGTTTTCTCTTAGTTCTTTGCAGGAATGTCATCATTTCCTTCATCCCAAAGAGCAAGAGTGGATGTTGATCCTACATCTCCTATGGCTCCCTATGAAGTTGAAGTTGCATTTGCCAAGAGATGTATGACTGGCAATAGCTGAGCTATGTTTCCCTTCAAGAAGCTCAATCAAGAAAAGGGGTAAAGGTTATCTTGAACTTAATTTCTTTTGTTGTCCACACACATGCAATCTTATACGTTGTGCATCACCTTTGCTTAAGTGATTGAATTGTTTGTGTGATTGCAGAGTGTTGTGTTATTGCATGCTTCTAGCTCTTGTTTATCCTTCTTGGCCATTACATGTTCGTTATTCCCTTGATTATGATTGTTGAAATTTGGATAAACCTATAGTTATTCACTTTCAATTTTTGGGGTTTTTTTTGTATGGTCTTGTGCGTGTGTCTTTTGTTTTTAAATGTTTTGGGCTCCTCGACTCACATGCTCGTATGTTTCAAATGTACGATTGGAATTTCATGTTCTTATCTCGCACATTTGATTTTTAGGAGAATGTAGAGTTCACAATTTATGATTGTGGATCTTCCATACTTTAACATGTTTGGGTTGTTTTGAAACTGCATTTTCACATGCAGCGTGTCTTGATAACATGTTAATTTGTTTCTTGCTTCTCTCATTTCATATTCCCATAATATGTGAAATTGGTGACAATTGCCCTTTTGATTGTGTGTTGAGTTTTTGCAATTGTTCATTCACATGTTGTGATTGTGAGTTTATGGTCTTGATGGTATGTGCTTGAGATTTTGCAAATGCCATGTTAGTTGTGCTAATTTTATGTTTTCATGTATCTCAACCTTGTTTGGATGACATGAATTGGGCTTTTGAATAGGAGTTTCTTTCGACTCACTTGCACCTTCATGTGTATAGTTGAGCATATCATGCTCTTATGTTGTGATGTGTGCTCATAGTGTATGTCTTGACTTGAGCCTTCTGTGTTCCTACTATGATATTTTGTACTCCCTTGTTTATACCTTCCAACGATACAAGTGATGCCACTTAAGTTCCTTCATTTGCCTGTGTTGACAGAAATTGAGAGAATGTGATTTGTAAAGACACTTGTGAGGGAGAGGTTGCTCATATTAAGAGGGAGTTAACATTAGATGAGATATCTTGGCTCGATATGCTTTCTGACACATGCTTGATTATATGTGGTTCTCTGTTTAAATTCTTTCACATGTGGCATTCTTTCTGTTGTTTATTCTCTTTCCTCCTGTCATATTAATTTGGGGAAAATGTATTCCATTCTGAATCCCTTTGATCATTCAGACAAAAAGGGGGAGAATTATTGTGAAGGGGTTTTTTTTTTTTTTTTTTTTTGTTATTATGGTTTACATATAGCCCATGCAAACTCATGTGAGTAGGTTATTAGATGATAGTGTTGGAGGTGTCTCCTACTGTATGTTTGAACGCTATGCTTGTAATGAGTTCGTTATTGTTTTCAGAGAACAAGTACAATAACATATTCCATCAATCATAGTCGAGTACTGGTTTGTTAGGCTGGGGTTGGAGTTGTAAATTGTTATTTACTTGTAATTGTTGTTGTCTCGGATGTATTTTGGGTTTTGTAATTGAATGGCCAAGAGGGAGATTGTTAGGTTGTATTTGGCCTTATTCAATGGGCAAAACATGTGTTTGTAATTTCTCATTCTTCCCCAAGTGTCGGGGTGAAGATTGGATGTTTGTTAGATGTTTCTACTGTTTCCTCGTCAGAAGGTGCGTCAGGACCGGCATGTAACAAGAGGTTACTGGGTGGCCCATGCTACTAATGATGTTCGTTCTGTAGCGACCACCAATCAAACATAGTTGCGCAAGTCATGAACAATCACTGGATCCAAGGCCCATTATAGACATAAACATCTTTTGACTATAGGGCTAACCTGTATAATTTGTAAGCTTATAGCAGTTATCCCACACATACCGGTGTACCATGTCATACGATGCAATTTTAGTCTTTTTGTCTCTTACACGCATTTTTTTACCAATCTCATCATTTTCATTATCTGCTTAATCAGCACACGTTTTCATAATAGAGAGTTCATAATAATCCAAAATGTATTTCAAGAGAGTTGTAAATATGCATGTTTAATATGTATAGAATAATCATGCTGTGTGGAAAAAATAATAACAAGTATCCATGTAAGTTTGTACTCACTTGTGCCTTATGAAGCTTCTTCAAAGTCCTCTAGAGGTTCCACACCTTTGAAATATGAGAAATTGCCTATCATCAGTTTTGGCCTTATTCCATGAGCAAAACATTTGTTTGTAATTTCTCATTCTTTTTCAAGTGTCAGGGTGAAGATTGGATGTTTGTTAGAGGTCTCTACTGTGTCCTTGTCAGAGGCGCGTCAGGATGGGCATGTAATAGGAGGTTACTGGTTCCTCATGAGAAGTTGCGTTAGGACGGGCGTGCAATGGGAGTGAAACTAAAGCTACTAATTTCTCGTCAGAAGCCTTGATAGGACGGACATGTAATGGGACCAAAGTTGGACTCCCTGGTTCTCGTCAAATGGAGCAACAAGATGGGACACATGACGTCGATGAGTCATTTGGGCTTTCGTCATGACAGAAATCATTTCCTATTAATACATGAAGAAGGATTTCGTCTTTGTTGGATGCCGTCAAGACGTGAGGTATAGTTTCCATGGTATCTTGGTTTTCTTCCTTAATGTTTCTTCCCATTGCTCTTGGAAAAGCATTGGATGTGTTTACAGAAGTGTTCTACAATGTTCCAGCACCCAAACATCACCCGGACATCTCTTGGGCATCACTTGGAAATATTTTTCCCGTTAATTGGGTGTCATAACGCAGCTCCTAACGGGAAAACAGGGAGTCACTACCAATTCCCGTCCTAACGAAGTTGATTTCTTGTTACGACGCTGTTGGTTTCTGTAGAACGTTCAAAGCTGATTTTGACCTATAAAACATACGACTTTGAAGATGCTCATTAGAGACAAAGTTGTACATCTGGGAAAGAGATTTCCAGAACCGTTGAGTTTACGTCATTTGGAACTTGGAGGAAGAAGTTATTGCTAGAATACCTGGACTGGTTTGGTTCCCCAAATGACTTTTTCAGCTTATGACAAGTTTTCCCTTTCTCTTTGTATATAGAGAAAAGGGTGCTCATTTAGGAAGGTTAGACCTCCAAGCACGAAAATAATACGGGAGAGTCTCTAGAGAAGGTGGATTACCTCTCTATGTTGATTAAAGAGGGATTGGGTTGGAAGCCATGCTTTCTTTCATGCTTCACCAATGTTGTAGCAAGTGGAGTTCTTGAGAAGCTTGAAGCTTTCTACCACTTGGGTTGTTGATTGTTAGCGTGTTGCCTTGTTCGTTCATCTACTTAAAGATTGCTACTTTGGATGCTTGGTGAAGGAAGCCTACCGAAGGGTCGGTAAGGAAAGTCATTGCTTGAAGATGGTCACGATGGAGAGAAGCTGGGATGCTTGTTCTTACAAAGTCTAGAGGTCCTCCAAGGAGTGAGTATCTTCTATTCTATAACTGTGAATCTTCATCTAGTGATTTCCTGGGTTTGGCTGCCCCGGAGTGGTTTTACCTTGAGGAGTTCAAGGGTTTTTCACTTTGTAAACAAACTTTGTGTTGTATTGGTGATGTTGCTTTAAATTCCGATGTGCATGTTTTATTTTGTTATTTGGCTTAGTTCCATACTTTGATTATTTGGTGATATTGAGTATTGCAATTTATTTTCTTTATATAAATTGCTTATGCATTTGATTTGGGGGTAGAACACAATCCTTGTTGTTCTTTCACATACTTTTTTCCTAACCATAGAACGTTCGGATAGAGGGGTTCGAACGTCCTCTATCCGAACGTTCGACCATATCATTGAACATTCGGACATAGAGGGTCAAACGTTCGGTATTGAATAAAAAACTCATTTCAAACCAACGAGCCACTAAACCACTTCTAAGCAAATCTTAAGGTCTTAACACGATCCTTAACAGAGTCCTACCCCAAAATAGCACCTCTATGCTGAAAGAAATTACGTCTAACATCATCAAAATGTTAACCTATCATTAAACTAAGAATCTGACCAATAACACAAACCTACAAAGTTAGTCATGTAAAACACTTAAACAAAATAACAACAAGGTAAGAAATGAGTTAGGCCTAGAAGGTTACTTCCTTGAGAGCAAAAACCACCAAGAACACATCTTTCTTCTTCAGAACACTCTCTCACACAAGAGTTTCACTAAGCAAGAGGGTCGAAATATGTGCTAAGAATCGAAGGGGGTGGGGTATTTATAAGAGAGAAAATATATGGATAAGAATGGGCTGCTTTTATGATGTCTCTAAGCAACCAAACGTTCGGTGTACTATTACCCAACGGTTCTTGAGTTGCAGGTTGAACGTTTGGGTGCTCCATGGTTGAACGTTCTGAGAGAGGTTTAAGGTCAAATGTTCGAGTGGTCCATGTGTGGTTGTTCTTCTCTAGGGTTTCGTTCAAACGTTTGGTGTACTAGGCTTCGAACATTTAGTCCGAACCAAAAGTCAAAATTCTTATTTCTAGTGAACCCTAATGAACTAGGTAAACCTATTAGCCCGTTCTCTTAAGCCAAACACAATCTAGTAAATACTTTGGATTAGGGTTTATTGGAGTAAATACTCCAATGCATTTCATATTGAATTTCCTTCTAATTTGTAGCTAAGTCCAATCTTCAATATTGAAGCCCTTACCGCCTATGTAAGGAGATTTTTTTTTTTTTTTTTTCTCTCAGTGTCCTTCTAAAGGAGTTTTTTTTTTTTTTTTTTGGTAAGTCCTATATGACGTTAGAACTTTCTTTATGATGACCTTAGGATTTGATTGGTAATTGTGTCCTATATAGGTTTTGTTTTGTTGTGAGTTGGTAGAGCATTATAAGGTGATGTATCAACGGTTTTAGGAATCAATAAGAGAGTTCAAGTTTATTGATCATTTCTGAGATGAGACTTTCTCTAAAGCTTAGATGAGTCTCCATAGCTTGATACGTGTGTGTTCATAAGTTTTTTCGTTTTTTGGCTAACGTCGACTGATTAACAGTTCTTTTTTTTTTTTTTTTTTTGACAACAAGGATTCATTTCTTTTTTATAAGTACAACAAGGAAGAACTACAAAAATATAAAAATAAAGGGTTGGACCGCTCAACAATAAGCGTCAAAACAATCCAAGTAAACATAAATTAAAATGAAATGCATCAAATAAATGACATGACCCTATGAATTCTTGGCTCAAACACCAAAATAAGAGGTCATCAATTAAGGTTGTTAGATAAGGTACAAGTAAGGGCATGACCGTCGGGAAACCCTTTTAACCCTATCTGAACCTCGAGAGCAAGGGACACATATAGGGGTATTACCCTTCAATCCTACTCGGACACCTGCAAGGAAACAACATAAATAAAAAAACAAAGAAACAGCATAAATAAATTATTAAACTCAAAAAACAATAGCACCAGCAGCGGAGATGGCGAGGACACAAAGAGCGTGAATTCCATAGGCAGGCGCATGAGATCTACTCACCCGAAAGTGATGGCCGGCCAGATGGAGGCGCATGAGGCAGCGATGAGTGCAAGGGAGGCATAGGGATGCTTCCCTCATCCCATGTAAGCCAGGCTTGGAGATGAAGTCTTACGTCTTGGGGAGGAAGATGTAAGCGTCGTAGAAAGAGAGATATAGTACGGTATTAATTAATTAGAAGAAGAAAAAAAATGATGTATATCATTACTTTTTTTTTTTGAAAGGGTATATCGTAACTCATGACCTATCAAAGCATACTCTGAAAAATCCTTTTGTTTAATTTCTTATATTATTCACATATTTCCTTCCAGAAATGAAATTCTCATTATTAAAAATAAAAAAATAAATAAATTAAAAAAAAAATTATTTTTATTTTTCGTTACACAATCATATTAACTCAAACTAAAATATAGGATAAATAGATATCCATTAATTATTGTTTCACATTTATTTTTGAGTAGCTACGCCAAAAAGCATATATTTTTTCCAATAAGATTGGTACCTTGTAAATTCTTCCAATCAAATTTATTGGAAGAATAAATTTTGGCACGAAGCAGATGATTTGATTGGTCCACAATAATAGAACATAGTTGTGAGAAATATCCACACATCGATTATTTCAATGTTTGTATAGAGTGGAATATTATTTTGACAAAGCAGAGAAGAGAAGGCAAGCCCAAAAACTAAATGGCATCTAATCAAGTTGATTATTATCACTTAACAGTTAAAAGTAATCTCAGAAATTCCACAAGATTACTACATTACTGGCCCATCTGGAACCATCAAAAGAGGGCATAAATGCTTGATCTTGGGTTTCCATATCATCATTCATCATCACCTGTATCTATCTTAGTTTTACATTTGAGGAAACATGGCTTCAGAAACTGCCTGTTCCAGGAAAATTCGAATTCTAATTAATAAAGCCAATAAATACCAAAATATTGGCAATGCTACCCCCTATCAATATCATATCATACATCCAAAATTGTTTTATATCAATGGAGTGGCCCTGCATGCTGTCATGTTCAAATTGATGACTCCGGAATCTTCAATCAATGAATACAAAGGTGTCACAAATTGGCTTAGGTTTTCAAATCCTCATCAAAGATCCTTCCTAGGGTTGCTACCATGCACTGTCATCTTCTATCAGTGGAGGGACGAATCTACAATTTTGAAGAGTCTGCTCAAAGATATGACCCACTTTCAGCAATTTTTCCTGCAAACATCAATCGAATCTTAATATCAGCCCTTTATTCAATGTTATGATGATGGAGGACTACAATAAGCACAGGTTAGGTATGCAAATGTTGTGCTGTATAATTTGCAAGCGGACGCCTTCGGTATTCACCACCTTTTCAGAAGTAATCTTTTCACTCTCCTTGCATCTATTAACGTATAAGTTTCATTGTAAATCACGAACAATTAGCACAAAACATGTGCTAATAGTTAATTCAAACATGACAAAATCCCTAAGATATCAAGTATGAATTATTAACTCTTTGAGATTATTAAATAAAAGCTGTTGGACCAACTTGGTCCCTGTGGAATTATCAATTAAGCACTCATCAGTTGGGTTACTTTTGAATAGTGAGCTCATTAAAAAAAATCAAAAAAAATCAAAAAATCAAAAGAGGTTTAGTTTGGTAAGTAAAGTTTATCTAAAAAAAAACATTGAAAGTGAAGATTATTCTTCTTTTACCACTCCCCAATTTTCTAATTTTTCATTAATAGACTAACTCAATAATCATTTACTAAATTAATTAGTGAAAAACTATAACAGGTTGCAACCCATCTCACTTACAAAGGACCAGAAGAACAAGGTCTGACTATGCAGTAATTCTAAGATCAAAATATCTATTGCTACATAAGAATACAATACCTCATCAAATGCTGCACCAATCATCTGAAGACCAACAGGGAGGCCTGCAACTCCCCCTTCAACAAATCCACAGGGCAAAACCAAAGCAGGTAACCCTGCCAAGTTAACATTAACCTGTATTGACAACAAAATCACCAACTGAGCAAATCTAAAACATGGAAAAGAGCTTATAGTTGGAGCTTGGCCATGGTCCTGATAGATGTCAAACAATGGGTGTATAGAAATTCAACCACAGACATAAAATAAAAGAGTTAGAACAAAATCTGACTAGTGTCTGTCAATAATTCATGATGATATCTCGTGTCCCAGAACCTACAACAGGAAGCTTAATACAATATTTAAGATCAAGCGTTATATATCTCACGCAATTCCTTGTGCACCAGAAACAGCAGATTGTCCATCCAAAAAAACGTAGAGGTTTGAGATAACCGGTCAAAATTGCCCGAGTATAGCCACTGGCTCCTACCACCTGGAATTTCCACTACATGTGAATGCACAGAGATTCTAGATCTCGGGAGGGGAAAAGGAGGCCAGGCATGCATATCATTTAAATCCTATCCTCATCTTAAAAATTAGCATCAGCATGTTCTTATAGTTCCATCCTGCTCTACAGAGTCAGAGGTACCTGACTGTGTTTTCTCCACTACTTTTTAACCGCTGAAAAGCAACTTCAAAAACATTTTTTTTTTACAAGTACTCAAAATCTAACGCAAAAGACACAACTTGGGTACACAGAAAATAAACAAAATAAACACCTAAGTAGGAGAAGAAGAAAATAAACAAAATAAACACCTAAGTAGGAGAAGAAAAGAGAACAAGAAAATCACAAAAGCTAAGCACAAAGGAAGCTAAAAAAGCAACTGTCCAAGAATACAGAGTATAAGAAAATAAGGACAAGCTCCGCCAACGTCCTCTCGCGATCCTCGAAACATCTATCATTGCGCTCCCTCCAGAGACACCACAAAAGACAAGAAGGCACTATCTTCTATATAGCAGCAATCTAAGAGCTACCGTCTGCCCACTAACAAACATACATTAGCCCAAGAAAGCCCAAAACAACTGAAAAACACACTCTTTATGCACAAGCTACCTCACAATGTAGAAAAAGATGGTCCACGAACTCCTCATCCATCTTGCACATACAACACCAATCAACCAAAAGGACATGCCTCTTCCTAAGGTTATCCATGGTAAGAATCTTTCTTAGGGCAGCCGACCAAGCAAAAAAAGCTACTTTCAAAGAAACCTTGGTCTGCCAAATTTTTTTTCTAAGGAAAAAGAATGTCACCATTACAAACAAGGACCTTATAGAAGGAGCTAACAATGAACAACCCTTTTTCAGAGGGGATCCACCAAAGCTTGTCTTCACCTTCCTTTCTTGCTCTACCTGAGTACTACAAATAAAAAATTGAGGCAAAGAAATTCACCTCCCAATCATGAGTCGCTTTAACAAAGCTTACGTTCCACTAATTGGAACCGCTAGAAAGCTCCAAATGAGCAATTACGAAAGCATCCTTAATGCAAGCAATACCAAATAATCTTGAAAAGCCTCTTTAAAGGCCATGTTCCCACACCACAAATCATGCTAGAAACTCACCTTAGCACTGTCTCTCACCTCAAATGGTGTGAATTGAAAACAATCCCCAATCCCTCTTAATATTCTTCTATAACCCTAGCCATAAGGAGTGGTTCGTTGGAAAACCACCCACCCCACGAACTACCACATTTAGAGTCAACTACAACTCTCTACTAGGCTTCTCTCATGCACATAACACCATAGCCATTTCCTTAAGAGGGCACGATTATACAACAGCAAGTTCTAAACCCCCACCCTCCCTCAAAGATCGGAGAACAAACCCTGGACCAGCTTACCAAGTGGAATTCGAACCATTCTCCTATCCCGTCCCATAAGAAATCTCGATAAAGCTTCTCGATAAAATTAGCAACCCATAGGGAGAGGAAAGAGTGACAAGAAATACGTTGGCAAATTGGAAAGCGTACTCTTGATGAGGGTAACATTCCCACCCTTAAACAAGTACATTATTTTCCAACTAGCCAACCGGAGATCTTTTTAATAACTTCATCCCAAGGACAACTAAGATCTTCCGGTTTGCGTTGGCCTTATAGGAGGAGGCCCCCAACGGAAGACCAAGATACTTCAAAGGCAAAGAAGAAACACCGCAGCCTAGAATGCCCACCAACCCATCCACATTCTCCACATTACCCACGGAAACCAATTCCGACTTGGCCACATTTATCTTCAAACCGGAGAGCTTCAAAGCATAAAAATAAAGCACGAAGAAAGTAAAGATGATCAGGCTTAGCCCAACAAAAAACCAAAATGTCATCCACAAACAACAAATGAGAGATGTCAACCACCCCAAACTGCCTAGACCCCACAGAAAATCTAGAAAGAAGACCCCACTAACAATGGCAGAAACCATTCTACTCAAAGCCTCCATCACAATAACAAAGAGAAATGGAGAAAAATGATCACCTTGTCTCAAACCACGTGAGCTACTAAAGAAACCGAATGGACTTCCCTCCCATTCACCAAAATGGAAAAACGCACCGAAGAAATATAATGCGCTATTCAAGAGCGCCATTTCTCCTCAAAACCACAACTACTAACAAGTAAGAAATCCCAATTGACATGATCATATGCCAAGAAATCCCAATTGACATGATCATATGCCTTCTCAATGTCTAGTTTGCAAAGCACCCCTAGTTCACCGAATCTGATTCTACTATCCAAACATTTGTTTGCAATGAGAACTGAATCATAGATTTGCCTACCTTGAACAAAAGCATTCTGAGATTTCAAAATAATCTTCTCCACAACCTTTCTCAACCTATTGGCAAGCACTTTGGCAATAATCTTATAGATTCCACTCACAAGACTAATAAGCCGAAAGTCTTTAAGATCAATAGCCCCGGATTTCTTTGGAATGAATGTGGCATTAAGACTTTTTTCAAAATTACTACTAGTGTGAAAGTCATGAAACGCCCCCATAATGTCAGCCTTGAGCACATCCCAGCAAGCTTGGAATAAAGCCATAGAAAAACCATCAGGCATTGGTGCCTTATCACTGTTCATATATTTCACCACCTTAAAACCTCAACTTCCTCAAACGGGCTCTCTAACCCCGATGCATCCTTTGTAGATATGGAGTAAAAAACAAGGCCATCCAACTGAACTGTTTTGTAAACAACCTATCATAGTATCGCACAACATATTCCCTGATAATAGATTGGCCAGAAGAGAATAACCAATCCACTACCAGAGCTTCAATGGAGTTGTTTCTCCTATTTGAGTTTGCCACCTGATGAAAAAACCTAGTGCATTTGTCACCCTCTTTTAGCCAAAGAGCCCTTTCACTTTTGCGTCCAACTAATCTCCTCCATTAATAAAGTTTTTTTCCAATTTACTAATAACCGAGGTTTTCCTCAACTTGTCTTCATCAACTAAAGCTCTCACCTCCTCCAACCCATCCAGAACACAAGACCAGAAGAGATTTTTTAAAAACTCCACATTGCTAAACACCTTTTCATTCTAGATTTTTAAATCAGTTTTCAATGCCTTTAGCTTCCTAGCCAAGATGAAGCTAGAAGAGTCGTGAAAGTAATAGGAAGACCACCACTGCCTTACCCTGTCCACAAAACCTTCTGCCTTAAAGTCACATATTCTCAAACTTAAACTTCATTCTAGATTTTTAAATCAGTTTTCAATGCCTTTAGCTTCCTAGCCAAAATGAAGCTAGAAGAGTCATGAAAGTAATAGAAAGACCACCACTGCCTTACCCTGTCCACAAAACCTTTTGCCTTAAGTCGCACATATTCTCAAACTTAAAATATTTTTTGCCTCTCAGAGAATCACCACAATCAAGGAGAATGGGAAAGTGGTCTAAGCGCAATCTTAGCAGCCTTTTTTGAAAAAGATCGGGAAACTTAACTTCCCAATCCGAAGAGACAAAAAACCTATCGATTCTTGACCTAGAGGGAGAGTCCCTGTCATAAGACCACGTAAAAGACCCCCCCCACCCCCCAAACAAGGGGAAGATCCATGAGGCCCAACTCAGAAATATAATCAGAAAACTCCATCATACCGAAACTAAAGCAAGCTTCAGTCTACCAATGCACCATAGTAGGTAACGTTGAAGTCACCCCCAATGCACCAAAGCAAATTCTACCAACCAAGCAAACCAGCCAGCTCCTCCCATAATAACCTTCTATCACGATCGGAATTATGCCCATAAACCCCCACAAAAGCCTAGGAGAAATCATTTCGATGTATCTAAAAGAAGCTACTGTACACTCCCCAATACACTCTTCAATCTTCTCCACCACCTTCCTATCCCACAACCAAAATGCCACCAAAAGCCCCTCTAGAAGGTGAGTAGAACCAATCCAAATGCTGACACCCCCACAAGCTATGTACAACACTGCTGGAAATAAACTCCAATTTGGTCTCCAGTAAATAAATAATATCTGCCTTCCATTGTCCAAGAAGATTTCTAACTCTTATATCCTTGTCAGCCTCATTCAATCCTCTTACATTCCAAGAGAACAACTTAGGCTTCATAAAAAACCATTAGCAGCCCTCCCCCATCACTCTACCGTGGCTAGCACTACCATTATTCGCATCATAGTTTATGGAGCAAACTAACCTTCTTAATTCTCTGCTGCCTTTTTTTCCCAAAACTGGAACATGAGGACAACACCTACTCCAACTGGCTAGCATCCATGGCCGCAAACAAGGCCACCAGCTCCTCTTCAGAACTCTCAACACGAAAGCCCCACAATATGACGGATTTGTTCCACTGTCTGCAGCACCCAATCTGAAGCAAAGACCATGCTGCTCTCTTAGAAGAGACTGCTGCACACATCTCAATGGAGTAGGCTCCACGTTAGAGAGCAAGTCCATATCCAGACAAGGACCCTGCTCACTTGCCTTCTCACCCCAACTAAAAAATACCTTCTCACCCCCAGCTAGCTTAGAAAAAGCATACCAATATCCATCCCCACACATTCATTCATTGTCCCCCTGCAACTCCCCTTTCCAAAGAGGAGATGAAAGAATCAACAAACTGGCATAGCCCCCCAAAAATATTCAAGCTTCCAAGTCTGCCCAGGCTAGACAAACTCACAGGGTGCAAACCAATCTTCGAACATTGCATTGGAGAGACCAAGTAGAATGGGTGTCAACTCAACCACTTCACCAGCGAAATCTGAGTGGAAAGGAGGAGAGCCAGAGTTACATGACCAAAGCAACGGTGGATCCTCCATGGTCAGAGAGAACCTTGGAAGTTCAAAACGAGTTACAACAACCCCAGAGAGATCTACGCCACCTCCCTCATTAGCCTCGATGACTACTGATGCATCCACCAGTGATCTAGCCTCTTGCAAAGACACACCACAGGTGAGTTCACCGTCCACCGTAAGCAACGAGCTATCAGCTTGCAAAGTTGCATCACCAATGGGCACTCGCACTCCAGCAACGAAATTGGCAGTGACTCGCGGTAGATCCACCGTTGAGCCACTAGCTTGGGCAGCGCTATCAAGACCCGAAACTAAGCTCCTTCGACCTGTATCCACAGTCAGGTCAAAACCCGTGAGATGGGCTTCCCCAACCCGAGCTTTCCTGACCCATTTACAAGTTGGCTTCAAGCAAAATGCATGTTTCACTAAAGGGCCCTTATTTCTCTTCACCAATCAAAGCACTGATTTTTAGGAGTAGGGCTTGCAAGAGGAGTTGACAACACCCATTGGGCCTTTCCTTTATTAAATTTCACATCCTTCAACCCAAAAGAGCCCAAGCCCTCATCCACTAAACCCAGCTTCCGGTCCACTTCCCCTTCTAAAAGTACCACCGACTACTCAGGGATTTAAGAATCCCACTAATGCATGCCACTCCTTCCTTATTACCCATTGCATCCGTAGCATAGAGACATGACCGGACATCATTAACATCATAATCCACGCAAGAAATCAGAGGGTCTATTAGAGACTTCCCCGACCTCAAATCATTCTCTGTTGAGCAAATCGGGGGCTTCTTCGTCCCCACCTAGCACCTCCACGAAGGGAGGGCTGCCTAAAGTAAACTCCTTGCACAGAGGAGCCGATGAGAATTACCCATGTCATTGGTTTGCCTTGCCCAGTTCCGCTGCGAAAAATTCTCCACCTCTCCCTTCTTGTCCCTCCAGCACAACAAAAGAGCCTCGACGACCACCACCCCCATACGCCTCCACCACCATGAAGCCGGACTTATTAGATTGTCGTTGAGCTATACGAGCCTTGGTCCCCTCCCCAGTCGACTTGACAAAGTCCTTCGCCTCAGTCTTTTGTGCCAAATCCTCCACCGTGGCGTACAACCAAGTCATACTCTCCTTCCCCAGCAA
Source organism: Corylus avellana (assembly GCF_901000735.1). NCBI lineage: Eukaryota > Viridiplantae > Streptophyta > Magnoliopsida > Fagales > Betulaceae > Corylus > Corylus avellana. The sequence continues at coordinate 16,907,518 of NC_081545.1, read as the reverse complement.
CTTAAAAAAACAAATTACTTTATCCACAACCTCATTCCCATCATTAGGTTGCTATTGGCAATTAAATTCTGATAAACATTTAAATCTTTTCTCACTAATCTAGTTTAGGTCCTTTTAATGTTTCTCTCCATATGTCTATAAGATCAAGCTCAAGCACGTGAAAAAACGCTTCGTTCTCTCCTCTTTTTTCTTTCCCAATTAGCCCTAGCGGTGGCGCATGTAGGCGCTAAGCACGAGGGTTCGGCGAGTTTGTGATGGAACGTCGCTTCTCCATTGAAGCAAAAACCTTTTGCTTATCAGCAAAGGAAGGGTCTCCTGACCTTTGTTTGGAGGAAAGGAGAAAAGGTTTCATAGGGTTTATATTTGCGAGCAACCAATGTTCTTCTTGGTTGGCGGATACGGTGGAAGCAGCGAGTCAGGTGAAGGCTAATATCGCCAAGTCTTACCGTAAGGGAGATAAAGTTATGATGGTTCATGGGGTGGTAATAAGGCAGGAAGGTTCCTGGAGGTGTCCATTTATGCGGAGGTTGGATGTAAAGGAGTCATTTGGCTCTTGAAGGGTCGTTATGGGCGGGACTGGCGTCAATTTGCGGGTGAGCTGCGACTTATGATGGCTCCTCCCGAAGGGAGGATTAGGTCTTTGGAGTTTGAGATACCCTCTTTGCCGAGGATGCAGACCGAGTAGATCAAGACTGCTTGGGAAGATGCATCTGTTGGATGTACTCAGGGACGATCCTTTGCAGAGGTGTTACAATCGAAGCCTTGCCCTGAGGTGGTTTACAGGGGTTTGAAGGGGCATTCTTCGCATTGCATGGATCTTTTCCCAGTGACGGCGTGTTTTGAGGTGGGGTATGGTGGGAATGAGCAGCGGGTCACGGTGGATTGCTTTGAGCTAGAGAAGCTGGAGACTATGGGTGCTTCGGAGTCTTCTTCTGTGCTGGCGGCTGGCTCTACGAAGAAGATGAGGGGCAATTCTGTCAAGCAATGGGTAAAATATCTTTTAGGGTTATTCCATTCAGAGCTGGACCGTATACTTACTAGGCTATTTGAAGGCCTTCAAGCAGGGTTTGAAGGAATTCCATTAAGGAAAAAGATAAGGGTTGTGTTAAATAGTCTGAAAGTCCCTAAGGGTTTCGGGCTTGGGCTTTCTCCAAAGCCCAAACCCGCTGCGCATCTTAAGCCTCCTTGCAAAACGCAGATGAAGGCTCAGACTAAGCCACTTCAGGGCAGAGTATTATCGCCGATAGCTTCATTTTCGGTGGGCCTTGTTGTTGTCTCCGGCAGCATCTCTGATGTGCCCAATGGAGTTTTTGCCCCTGTGACGGTAAGCGTGGGTCCGCTGGTGTCTAAGGACCTGCAGGGTTCAATTGTGTTCAAGGACGATGACCCTCCAGAGCCTCTTACAGGCGATGGCTTGGATCCGGCGATGGCGTGCTTTATCGGCGATGGTAGTGGAGTTGCCGATGTTGGGTCCAGGTCCGGCAGGAGCGCAATCTGTCTATCTCCTCCCAGTCTGTGGGTGTCTAAACACACCGATGTTGAGGTTGTGACGGGTTTGGGTTCTACATCGAAGAATGCTCTATTGTCGGAGAGAGTCCAGGTCCGACAGTCTACTCCAGTGAGTACTCTATGTAGGGTTAGGGAGCATTCTGCATCTTCCTTGGCAAAAATCTCTGTCCTTCTAGAGGAAGACCCTATGTCTCTGGCAGTGGCCTCTCTCTCTCTGGAGGAGGCTCCTGCTTCTATGGCGGTCACTTCTGTTTCTCCGGCGGAGGCTTCTATTTCTCCGGCAAGCCCACTAAGCAGGGCAAGGGAGGGCCCTTTTTCTATGGCAGGAGATTTTGTTTCTCCGATGGGGGCTTATGCTTCTCTGGCGACGGAGGAAATTCCTGATAAGACTAATAGGCACCCTGCACCGGCGAAAGGTTTGATCCGACGGGGGTTTTTCGGGTCGAGAATTGTTTCTCCTTCTCTGCCTGTGGTGAAGGTGGCGTCTTCGTCAATTCAGGGTTCCAAGAATGACAGTTCCCATGGAGCGGCTGAGCTAGGTATGAGACTTCGCCAACCTTATCCTCGCACAACGGAGAGTGATGCTCCTATTTATTCCTCTGTCTCCAAGTCTCAACTAGGGTATTCCCAAAGAGTGAAGGATAAGATAGCAGCTGCATAAGAATAAGAACAAGGAGTTGCTAGCCAAGGTTGTGGCGGAAACTCCGGTGGAGGGGCTGGAGGGTTATTCCAAGGAGATGCTCGATGCGGTGAAATTCGCTTCCATTGTGGGTTTGTCTTGTGGAGGTGACGAGAAAAGTCTTTTGGATACTTTCTCAGTCACTGAAGAGGAGCGGGAGCCCAAAAAGGACGTTTTTGCTCCAAAGGTTAAGGGGAAGAGGGAGCTCAAAAATTTGGAATGCTCCATTAATTTTGAGGCTAGAGATCATGGCTCTAGTATGGTCAATTGTATTTAGGGCTTTTGTGGGTTTTAGGGCACAAGGTTTCTTTAGGATTCTTTGGTTTTTAGGGTTTGTATAAGGTGTTCTTTTTGTGGGTTTTTGAGGGTTTTCCTTCGTATACTTTCTGTATGCTTAGAGGCGCATTATGCTTTTTTTGATATTTACAACATTACTTATCAAAAAAAAAATGTTTCTCTCCATTCTCTTTGTCCTATCCATGGAGAAAAGAAAGAAAAAATATGACAAAACAAGTAACAAATAAAAAACATTAAATATAGCAGAAGATAAAAAAGAGTTGAAATGCTCACAGTCATGATGTCTCCTGCATACATTGCCAATGGGTCATCTTTTTTCTCACCTGTAAACATAAAAAGTGGTTATCCACTATGAAAGAATCACACTACTAACACAAAAACAAAAGACAGAAGCAGCATACCAATCTTATAAGCCGCAGATGGAGCAGCAGGTGAAATTAGGATGTCATTTTCATCCAATGCTGCCTTGAAACTTTTCCGTATTATGGTCCTCACCTAAAAGACTATTACAATCATAAATTTCTTCTTGAACACCGTAATTCCAGAGGATCATGAAGAAAACATATCAATATAAAAGAACCACCAAAGAACTACGATAAATGTTTTTATGACTGGGATATCCACAAAAATCAATGTTGTAAAAATAAGACTACAGTCATTAGAAATAAAAGAGTCGCAAGGTTGACATCAGTTAAGCCTATTATCCATGGTACCAAGTCCATGGTTCAGATTTGGTATTTTTTTTCTCTATAATGCCAGGGTTGCGCCCCTCTGCGCTCTTTTATACCATAATTACTTATCCAAAAAAAAAATACATAGAAATTCTACATATGGGGTGCCCCTCATTACCAAATCATCTTAATCAGGTTAAGAAAACAAATTACACTGATTAAATGAAAACAAATAGCACTATGATTGTAGTACCTGCTGGGCACGCTTGTAATATGCATCATAATAACCAGCTGAAAGGGCATATGTTCCTGTTAAAATTCTCCTTTTGACCTGCAGAAATGTAGACATAGGTTTATTCAAAGCCACTGACAGGTAAAACTTTAATTTATGATTTCCTTTAATGCTAAGTAACAACTAGTTCAATGAAATCTAGTAATTATGTGCCAGTTTATGAGATCTTCAAAACCCAAGCAAAAGTATGAATAGCCACCTAAAGTTCATGTACCTCGGGACCGAATCCTTTAGATCGAGAATCCCCATAAAGAGAGGTTAGCTCGCCAGCAGTGACTTGGTTTCCATACCTGGATATTGATATAGATAACAAAAATGATAACTCACTTGCTTATGTATTTTTTTATAAGTAATTCAATCTTTTTAAAAAGCGCAAAGTGGTGCAACATGGACCATACAAGAGGGACACCCAACTAGGGAGAAGAGCAAAAACACAAATCTATAAATTCAAGAAAATTAGAAAAACGAGAACTATTGAGAGCAACCATCCACCCATAAAGAGTTTTGAACACCAAAGCTTTTAACTCTGTCACCATTCACTCACAATCTTCAAAATTGGTAGCATTGCATTCTCTCCAAATGTACCACATCAAACATAGAGGAACCATCCTCAAAACATCTATACAAAGGTGGCTACCAAACCCGCCTCTCCAACTAGCCAACAACTCCACTGTTGAGGCATGACCCACTCTATCCAGAAAAGACTGAAAACCGAAACCCACAAATCTCTAGCTACTTCGCAGTGTATTTATAATTGATAATTCACAATTCCATTTAATCCAATCTTAACAAATATACTATCATGCATATGGCCCCACAGTTTATATTAAGTTTTTTTAAGAGAAAAATACAAAACCAGTCCTTGTGGTTGCACCGATTTGCAATAATCTTCCTCAAGTTGAAAAATGACTTAAAACTCCCCATGGTAAGCATAGGTGGCAAATCACTCCCCACATTGACTTGACATTTGAAATCTTGATAGAATCCACCGATGGGCCACATCATCCCCAATCAAAATTAGACAAGTCTCTTCTATAACAAAATATTTTGATGATCAAAAATATTAAAAAAATCAAAAAGAAAAAAAAAATTATAATAGGAAAAAACAAGGGGTGTTTGGTCACCCCCTCTGACCGGCTTGGAGGTGGTCAACCCACCCCCTATTTTTTTCTTTTTCCTTTTTCATCTTTTGATCTTTTTCTCTTTTTTTTTCTTATTTATGTGGTACATTGGCAGATTCTGTCAGAATTTCAAGTAGCAAGTTAACATAGGGAGTTATTTGTCACTTAGGCTTACCATAGGAAGTTTTAAGTCATTTTTTAACCCTATGGAGCTTATTGTAAATTAGTGCAACCAGAGGGACTGGTTTTATATTTTCTCCTTTTTTTAATGCTTTATCTTTAAGTAAAAAATATTTTCCCCTTTTGGCCAAATCCTTTCAACTAAACCACAAATGCTCATTAGTTGGCTTCTTTTTCATTTTCCTTTATTTTTTTTATTTTTTTTTTTATTTATAGGTTTAGTTGGTTTCTACCTCCAAATTGACTACCCAAACTCACTTGTTGTAACACAAATGGACGTGCAAGTGGGTATAGATTTTCAATTTTTAATCGAAGCCTATCTTAAAGGGAAACAAAGGGAAAGCTGTTTAAAGCATTCTCAGTGGCCTCCCTTCAGTTTTCCCTAAATGTAAGGAACCAAACTATTTTTTGCTTCCCTAAAATATTATTTTTTTACTTTTTTCTTCTCTCTCTCTCTCTCTCTCTCTCTCTCTCTAGCATAGATGCTGAAAAGTGGAAACCCATGCCCCCCATCCCTTCTGTTTCCTCCTAAATAGAGGCAAGTACGACAGCCATAGTGGATTATGAAGATTACGTTTATTCTGAATCTCCTCGTTTACCAGCAGAAGCATCTAGGCCGATTGAGAGAGTGAGTTTCCCCCTTTTGAACATCACAGCTGAGAGAGTGAGGACGGGCAAGAAAAAGAGATGTTGAGCTAATCTGGCAATGTGGTGGTCATTCGGCCATGGCATTGTGGTCGGCATCTACAATTCACTCAATGGCAAAGGGATGTTGCTCGTCAATGGCAGAGGAGTTAAAGGTTGGGTGTTTTATTTTGTCTCTGGAGGGTCACAACTGAATGGCAATGAAAGTTGCAAAATTGTTTGTTAGCTTTGGATTGATGGTGGGATGGTAGATGAAATTGGAGGTGGGGTTGATGGGTTTGTGTTTCGGTGATTGTACAAGGGATGTGTTGTAGGAGGTGTGAGAGGAGAGAGGAGAGAGAATGTCCTTTTATGATTATAATAAACCGTGAGAATTGCTACAGAACACATGAAGAACCTGCTACACGTGTGATTTTGTGGTATTTTCAAAATTTTCCTTAAATTTTAGGAAGGGAAGCAGCTTTAGGAGAGCTGCTGGGAAAGCTCTTAGCGTGTTGAAATAAGTAAAACCTTTAAGAGTTCTCAAAGGAACTAACAAGCCAAAGACAATTTTTCTTGATAATCATAAGAGTAGCAATCTAACAATGATTTTATAATCTTCTATTTATAAGAAAACAAAACCTTAACCTAAAAACAATCGATTATGATCCTTGCTTTAAACTGAACAAAAAATACTCAAAAACCCATCAATAACCTAATATAAAGCTCTGCTAAAGTGTTTCATAAACAGTATTTTCCCTCAGTTCTTGTGCTGCATCTCTCTCTCTCTCTCTCTCTAACCTAAGAAATAACATAACATTATTTATGCAAATTGATTAATACATATAAGTACACGTGTGTATGGAGAGAGAGAGAGAGTATATATGCAGACCATATGAAAAAATATATATCATCATTGTAGGATAAGAATTTCTCAGCATATTACCTAACACCATCATAACGTGATAAGTTGGAAGATGATTCAGATGCCGCAAGAATATAATAAGCAGGCAACCCAAGGGAGAAAGATGGTAAGGAGATCTACAATTTTAAGATTCACAGAAGGTTTTAAAAGATGTTAAAAGAATATGCATAAACTTCTGGAATGAAGTAGAGAAGTTAGAGCAGGAAATGGTTCATTCAAGGAATATAAACTATAAAAAGTCGACCTCTGACACAGAGCATCCTAGGTCCTCGAGATGCAAAGCAGCACCCCGTATTGCAGATATCACTCCACTATCAACACCATCATCAAGAGTTTCACGTATCAGACCAACCCTTAGTCCCTTCAATGGTTTAGATTCCAAAAAATCCGTGGAAGCAAATTGAGATGCAAAATCAGGAACCTCCTGAAAAGTTAAACATCTTACAAAATTAAAACAGAACACAATGCAATGACATCACATCACATTAGACACAGGACACTCAAAAAAAAATGCATGTCATCCTAATATCGTAGTCTTCAACAGCACTATATTCAGATCAACAACTCTTACTTAAAAACCAATAAAGTCACACAATGCAGGATGTACACCAACAAGATTAGGCGGCTTCTTGTTTAAAACATACCAGGTATATCTTCAGGTGGCAGAAATCAACCCACTTTTAGCTATATACCAAAGATAAAACATATACACAAACTCAATCCCTCACTCGCTACATATAAAACTTGGTCATAATTTGGTCACTTACAAGTATGCAAAAGACCATATTTGTACATACAAAACAAGGGTATAAGAGCCCCTTACTCGCTTACTACTGGTGGCATCAAGTCGATCGTGACCAGAAATTGCATGAAGAAGAATCCCAGTATCGGCAATCGACGATCCAAAGCAGCCAATGACATCAAGGGACGATGCATACGCCATAAGCCCATACCTTGAGACGCGTCCATACGTGGGCTTCAATCCAACGACGCCACAGAACGATGCTGGCTGCCGGACACTTCCACCGGTATCGCTTCCCAGTGACACCACACACTGCCTGGCGGAAACAGCCGCAGCTGAGCCTCCTGATGATCCTCCTGGCACCCGAGACACGTCCCATGGGTTTGCAGTCACCTAACGAATGAACACATGCATCACCTGAGTAAACCAACTCCTGTTACCAAACTACTTGAAAAGCCTAATTCGATACCAAACACTAACCAAATCTCAGAAAACTCAGAAAGGCAATGATAAAATTTTAGGACCTGAAAAGCAGAGCCTTCGGTGGTGCTCCCCATGCCAAACTCGTCGAGATTGGTCTTTCCAACCACAATGCCCCCGAGCTCCTTGATCTTCCTGACGGCCGTGGCATCGAACGGCGGGCGGTAGCCCTCGAGCACGCGTGACCCACCTGTGGAGGGCATATCCGCCGTACAGATGTTGTCCTTGACGGCCACGAGGACGCCGGCGAGGGGGCCCACCTGCTCGTTCCCGGCAATCAGTTCGTCAATGCGGGATGCCTGCTGAGAAACGGCGTCGGATAGGTGGAGGAAGGACCGGAGGTGGGGCTCCGTGAGGCGGAGGCGGGAGAGGTAGGACTCGGCTAGCTGGGTGGCGGTGACGTGGCGGGAGAGTAGGGCATGGCGGATGGAGAGGATTTGGGAAGGCGGGGATTGGGCGGTGAGGGTGCAGAGGGTGACGGGGAGTGACGATATGTATCGAGGGAAGCGAGAGGAGAGGGAGCGAGGAGGATGAAGTGTTGATAGCATTTTCCAATTACTCAAAGTTGACACACACAGAGTGGGCGAGGAAAGTTGAACTTTAACTGGGGATGGGAATTTGCGCTCGGGTCGGGAACAGAACCGGGTCGGTTGTGAATAGTACTATCATTTTTACATATATTTTCAAACTATTTATAAACTACTAATTGTGTAAATGTCTCATTTAATTATTAAAAAAAATGGTAAATATATTATAAGTCCATGAGTCAGGCCATCAAAACTAAAAAATTATTAATTTTTTTTTTTTGACTTTTTACTTCCTGGGTCAATTGAAATGCCAATAAAATCACTACCGTCAAAATTGTATAATCATCGTTGGTCCCAATTAAAATGCACCGTTTTACCACGTTAGCATAATAATTTTAAAATTAAATATAAAAAATAAAAAAAAAAATTAAAAAAATTGAAGGGGTCAGCGGTGGGGCTGCCACCGGGCCAACCCCTGGGGGTTTGGGGGTGGCTAGGGGTGGCAACCCCACCGCTGGACACCCCTTCAAATTTTTTTTTATATTTAATTTTTAAATTAAATTAATAAAAAACTATTCAGCTAACATGACCAAAACGGTGCATTTTGATTAGGACTAACAGCGGTTACACAATTTTGACGGTAGAAATTTTATTGGCATTTTGATTGACTCAGAGAGTAAAAAGTCGAAGAAAAAAAATTATGAATTTTTTAGTTTTGGCGGATTGACTCAGGGACTTATAATATATTTACCAAAAAAAAAAAAAAAAAAAAAAAAAAACAATGTCCCTTCAAAGTCAACAAAAAAATAAATATGATCTTCAAATTTTTTTCAATAATATAAAAATAAGAAATGATTGGTGTTAATCATTTTCTCATATTTTCCTACATATTCAATAGATAAATCATTAGATTTATGGAGTACATCATTGACTTATATGGAGTCCACAAATCTAATGATTGATTTGTAAAATAAGATGACAAAAATATAGACAAATTATTGACACAAATCATTTCTCTATAAAATATCCATATAAATTCAAAAAAACAAACAAAAACAAAAGAGAAAACCTTCAATTCAAATGGGCTGTAAAACAAGGATTTTACGGTCTCCAATAAAATTGTGATTGTGATGCCTCAAATTTCCAAAGAATGATTTATCCAAAAAGCAATTGTCTTACTTAAGCCTAGAAAACCTTTTTTTTTTTAATCTCCAGATGAGTGTCTTAACCCTTAACCAAGCCCTCACTTGAAAATAACTTTAAAAACCCAACTTTAACTTTCTGGCTGAACGTTTGGCAAGGCACCATGCTGAACATTCGACCATGTCCTTAGTGTGAACGTTCGGTAGGGGACCACAACAAACGTTCGTTGACCAAAGTTTGACCCAATGGGTATTGATTAAACGTTCAACCTACAACCATAGAACCACTGTGTAATACTACACCAAACATTCACCATAGTACCAAAAAGTCTAAAAAGCATTTTTAACTAATTCTCCACTTCTGCAGAAGGAAGCACGCCTCCCCTTACACCAAAAACCCTAACCCTAAAGTGAGAAGAATTTCTTGAGAGCTAGAAGAAGGTTTTGGGGGATTTGTGCTGCCTTCAGGGTAATTCTTAAACTTTCACCAAGCTTTTTTGTTATCTTGTTATTATCCTTGCTTTCTTCAAGTTTTTAAAGATGCCATGGCTTGTGTGCCCTTTTCCCCTTAGAGGAAAAGAGTGGTTTTCAAATGGTTTAGAACGCTCATTTATTTCCTGGGTTTTCTTATACATCATGCTTCACTATGTTGAATGAACTAGTTTAGAGCCTAGGGTGTAATTTTTAGCATGGTGACCTGAGTATAGAAGCCTAAACTTTGCATTTTTGACTCTGCCTGAACGTTCTCTACCTATTCTGGCCGAACGTTTGCCCCTTGGACAGAACGTTCGACCAGAGCCCATAATGCATGAAAGTAGGGTTTTGTGACATTTTAGCTAGGTGTATTCGGTTAGGACCTTTTGTGTCTTTAGTAAACCCTCTAGCACTGCGTATAATGATAGCCATATTTCATTATAGCAGGGATTTGGAATCTTGGACGACTCAAGCGAGCATATGATGTAAGTAAATATTTACAACTATTTTCCTTAAAAACATGCAATATGTCAGCTGACTGAGCATGCGTATAATATGAGCATATTTACTCTTTTAAGTAACCTGGTAACTATCTTAATAATCGATTGATAAGATGCATCGTATAACATGATACACCAGTACGTGCAATATAATGGTCATGGGCTTACTATATATACTTGATTCTATGGTCAAATGTGTGCATATGAGTTATATGAGCCTTGAATCCAATGATTGTTTCGTGGCCGACGCAACCATGATTGGTGTGTCACTACAGAACGTACATTATTAGCAACGTGGGCCACCCGAGGTCAAACTTGGTTGTACTACTAGTATATGAACGGTAGCATACAATGGCTAGGGCACCGGCATTATATTACAGGTCTATCGAGACAACACCAATCCTATTGAGAATGGGTAAAATCTCAAGTAACCCATATATGATAGTTATAACCTATTGAAGCATTAGTTTTTCTGTATTAAAACCTATAGGCGATTGCTGATGAAATTACACCTCTTCATTTCAAATAAAACGATACTTTTATAGTGTATTAACAAAGACAACACCTCATTTAAATTCTTATTGAAACTGTATATTTATTTTCGTTCATTAATAATTGGCTCATTTCATACACAACTGTGAGGTTTACTTACTAAGTCTTTAGACTTACGCAATTATCACATCTACAGTAATAGCCCTATTGATTGTGTAATCATACTTCGTGTAACAACCTCATCTCATATAGCGGAAAAACTGTAATCATCAATACAAAAAAAAATACTGTTAAAATACTTTTCTTTATACAAAAATACCCAAAGCTATGTCGTACAAGGCATTTATACAGATCTATCCGACAGTCTAAACTCTAGACAAAACTTAACCAACTTGGAATCTCTGTACATCTCAATATGAATCTCTAATCACAACTGCATAATTACCTTGATTTTCCATTCCTGCAAGCACTACAAAAACTGTAAAGTAGTGAGTCAATTGATTTCCGATAATATAAATCATTGTTGAATCATATATAGCAAAATGCTAGACAAGTTATAAAACCACAAAAATCCATATTATTGGATATCAATATCATACTCAGTAAGTAAGAATACTTACAGTGGATTACATGAATGGATCATCAAAGGTAATTACTTGAAACCCGTTCTGCTGCAGTTGGTCCATACCCATAACAATCCCTTCATTGACTTTCTCTCTCTCTCTCTCTCTTAAACACTCTTAGAAAGAAGAAAGACCGAGTAAAAAGCGGAAGAATGAAGAATATATGCAAGAGATGGGAGAGGAGATGAGTTGTGAAAATTGTGAAGGAGAAGAGCTCTATTTATAGGAGAAAATCAAATACTATTTCACCAACCCTATACTATTTCACCAACCCTATACTATTCCACCAACCCTACACTATTCCACCAACCCTATACTATTTCACCAACCCTACACTATTCCACCAACCCTTTACTATTTCACCAACCATATACTATTCTACCTTCTTATTCTACCATCCTTATACCTACCATATACTATCTTATTATATCACCAATTATTACAATCATACTCCAAATTATACCAATCAATCATCAATTATCATATCTCTTAAATCTCCCAATAAAATAATCAATATAAAATCATCATCATGATATAATAACCTCAAATCAATATTCATTCCAATAATATTCATAAGATCTAATAAGTTCCTCAAGAATAAATATTATTACCTAATATCATCAATAAATATCTCAACCTCAAAGTAAATGTCATTACCTAATATGAACATTAATAGCATCAAATTAATATCTCTAAAATAAGACTTTAAAAATCTGGGGTGCTACAATCTTCCCTCCTTATTAGAATTTCGTCCTCGAAATTAAAGCCCATAAATTGCCACCTATCTTCAAATTGAGCAACCCAAATTAAAAACAAATCACACTTGAACCATAACTTACTCAAGTTACTATAAAATTTTTTTTTTTTTAAATTCAATCTGTTCATAAATAAATATCATAACATATTCCATACCCGGGCGATGTGAGACTCTACAAGCACTCTTCTTGGGCACCAGTGTCACCGTTGGCAATCCTCAGGGAATTTCTTCATTCTCGGCCCTTAACTTTTGGCCCTTATACATTTCATTGTGTCTTAACTGACACCATTATAATATAACCCACTTTTGGCATCACCAACGTGTGTCCACTAGCGACCCTCATAGGCTTGTGCACACTCCCACCATCTCAGGCTGGTAATGTTTTGATACCATTTGTAACATCCCAGGGAAAAGCGCTAGCCACATCTGCGCTATTACCCCAAAAGGACTAGTCAATTTGGAGCTTCTCTATAATTCATTATAAAACCCAGTTTCACCTAGTAACTAGGCAATGTGGGACTTAGCACCCATGACTATCTCTATAAACTACCCACTCAATGTGGGCTTCTTCTCATCTTCCCAATATGGGCCTCTTAAACTCCTGACGTCCTCGTCAGGTCCACGTCATGCAGTGCTTCAATACCACATGACCTGGCGTTACTAGGTGGCTCTGATACCATTATTGTAACGATCTCATATCATATATAGCGGAAAAACTGTAATTATCAATACAAAAAAAAATACTGTTAAAAAATACTTTTCTTTATACAAAAATACCCAAAGCTATGTCGTACAAGGCATTTATACAAATCTATCCGACAGTCTAAACTCTAGACAAAACTTAACCAACTTGGAATCTCTGTACATCTCAATATGAATCTCTAATCACAACTGCATAATTACCTGGATTTTCCATTCCTGCAAGCACTACAAAAAACTGTGAAGTAGTGAGTCAATTGATTTCCGATAATATAAATCATTGTTGAATCATATATAGTAAAATGCTAAACAAGTTATAAAACCACAAAAATCCGTATTATTGGATATCAATATCATACTCAGTAAGTAAGAATACTTACAGTGGATTACATGAATGGATCATCAAAGGTAATTACTTGAAACCCGTTCTGCTGCAGTTGGTCCATACCCATAACAATCCCTTCACTGACTTTCTCTCTCTCTCTCTCTTAAACACTCTTAGAAAGAAGAAAGACCGAGTAAAAAGCGGAAGATTGAAAAATATATGCAAGAGATGGGAGAGGAGATGAGTTGTGAAAATTGTGAAGGAGAAGAGCTCTATTTATAGGAGAAAATCAAATACTATTTCACCAACCCTATACTATTTCACCAACCCTATACTATTCCACCAACCCTACACTATTCCACCAACCCTATACTATTTCACCAACCCTACACTATTCCACCAACCCTACACTATTCCACCAACCCTATACTATTTCACCAACCATATACTATTCTACCTTCTTATTCTACCATCCTTATACCTACCATTTACTATCCTATTATATCACCAATTATTACAATCATACTCCAAATTATACCAATCAATCATCAATTATCATATCTCTTAAATCTCCCAATAAAATAATCAATATAAAATCATCATCATGATATAATAACCTCAAATCAATATTCATTCCAATAATATTCATAAGATCTAATAAGTTCCTCAAGAATAAATATTATTACCTAATATCATCAATAAATATCTCAACCTCAAAGTAAATGTCATTACCTAATATGAACATTAATAGCATCAAATTAATATCTCTAAAATAAGACTTTAAAAATCTGGGGTGCTACACTTCGGTTGGGAACAAGCTTACCTATTCCGTGGCATAGGCACCTGATTTTGCTATATACTCAGATGCGAGATCGATGCAGGCATGAAGTAGTTATACATGACTGGCCAAGGGAATACATAGGCCTGTAAATGAGCCGACACACTCAACAGCTCGCTCGCTACCCGCTCGACTAAGCTCGACCCGAACTCGAGCTCGACATTGTACAAGCTCGCTCGTTACTGTTGAAACTCGCTCGATTAGCTAGTGACACATACCCGACTTGCTCAATTAAGTTCGATGGGGGCTCATGAGTTCGACTCGTTTAAGTCGAGATCGGCAGGCTCGCCCGAGCTCATTTAAGGATCGTGAGCTCAACTTGTTTAACTCGATAATCGCCCGGCTCGCCCGAGCTAGTTAAGGGGACATGAGCTCGACTCGTTTAACTCAATAATTGCCCGGCTCACCCAACTTGTTTAGGGCTCCTAAGCTCGACCCGTTTTATCATCCGACCCGACCCAACCCACACGACAATGTAACTAAAAAAAAAAATTTAACATGTTATTAATCAATAATAATCATAGCTTCAATGTGTATACAATTAACTAATTAAGATCTAAGGCTATAGTATAACTAACATTATATGGACTATGTTATTATTTCTAGGTTTAATGTCCATTGTCCAATTCAATAATAATAATAATAATAATAATCATAGGTTCAATATATGTACAATTAACTAATTAAGATCTAAGGGTATAGTATAAGTGTATAACTAACATTGTATAGAGTATAGACTATGTTATTATTTATAGGTTTAATGTCCAATGTCCAATTCATAAGTTAATAATAATAATAATAATAATAATAATAATATTCATAATATTCATAGGTTCAATGTGTGTACAATTAATTAATTAAGATTTAAGGGTATAGTATAAGTGTATAACTAACATTGTATAGAGTATAGACTATGTTATTATTGATAGGTTTAATGTCCAATGTCCAATTAATTAGTTAAAAATAATAATAATAATAATAATCATATTAATAGGTTCAATGTGTGTACAATTAATTAATTAAGATCTAAGGGTATAGTATAAGTATATAACTAACATTGTATAGAGTATAGACTATGTTATTATTTATAGATTTAATGTCCAATGTCCAATTCATAAGTTAAAAATAATAATAATAATAATAATAATAATAATAATAATAATAATAATCATATTCATAGGTTCAATGTGTGTACAATTAATTAATTAAGATCAAGGGTATAGTATAAGTATATAACTAACATTGTATGGAGTATAGACTATGTTATTATTGATAGGTTTAATGTCCAATGTCCAATTAATTAGTTAAAAATAATAATAATAATAATAATAATAATAATCATATTCATAGGTTCAATATGTGTACAATTAATTAATTAAGATCTAAGGGTATAGTATAAGTATATATAACTAACATTGTATAGAGTATAGACTATATTATTATTGATAGGTTTAATGTCCAATGTCCAATTAATTAGTTAATAATAATAATAATAATAATAATAATAATCATATTCATAGGTTAAATGTGTGTACAATTAATTAATTAAGATCTAAGGGTATAGTATAAGTATATAACTAACATTGTATAGAGTATAGACTATGTTATTATTTATAGATGTAATGTCCAATGTCCAATTAATTAGTTAAAAATAATAATAAGGGAAAACTTCACTGAGGACCCCCAAACTTCCACCCGTTTTGAAATACCCCCCATAAACTTAAAAATTTGTCAATTTAGTCTCCTGAACTTTCAATTGCTCTCAATTTGGACCCCTTCGTCTAAATCAATCGTTAACCCCAAATGGAAAACGAAACACGTGACCTGCACGTGACTTTTTCCACCTGAACTACCCATTATAACCTCATACTAACTAAGTTAAATGTCCAGACTACCCTCTTCGAAAAAATCCCAAATTAAACCTAAAAGTGAGATCTCATTTGATATTGTCAACGTGAAGTGAAAAGTCATCTTTCGAACCCATCCATCTTCGTTGTTGGCGAACCAGAGTAGACCCTTGAACTTTTGGTGTCGATTTGGTGTCGATTTAGTCAGAAATCGTGTCTAACTCAGTTCGTTACTTCTATAATCAAGTTAGATTTGCGTTTTGTGTATCTTTACGTTTCGTTACTGTATTTTAGGGTTTGTAGTTGACGTTTATTGAAAGTTGTTTTTTATCTTTAATTTGTATTTGATATTTGGGATTTTTGCATGTAACTCTAGAATGGATTTTGTTAAGGTTTTAGTGTGGCTATTTTTGTCAATTTGCAGTGGGGTCATCCGTGGGATTCGTCCTTGTCATTTTTTTCGCATTGAAGGTTGTTGGTTTCTGATTCATCCTTGTCATTTTTTTGGCATTGAAAGTTGTTGGTTTCTGATAATGTTGTCTAAAGTTGTCATATTGTTTGGTAATCTTGTCTTCTGATACTAAAGTGTGGCCCCCAAATACCTTTTTCTTTGTCTGATCTAAGCGTGGTCCCCTAGTTGATGCTTGTGTTGGACACGTGATTAGCACTACAAATGTAATACATTAAATATAAGCGTGGTCCCCTTCCATTGCTTTTGCATTATTTGGTTGTTGATTTTAGGCAAATGCTATTTTTCATTCCCCTCACCATCTCATCGCCATCTCCTCTCACTTTTTTTGTTTTTTTTTGAAAAAATCATAATGTTGAAAGAGGGAAGATGGTGGGGAGATAGTGAGGGGAGTGTATTGTAGCAACTCTCTTGATTTTAATAGGGACAAATAAAAATTAATATGGGTAGGAGACAAAAATTGTTGTGAAGTTATTATTTTTTTAGGTGTCCAATAGATCTTCTAGATGGACAATATTGGACTACTTTTTTTTTTTTTTTACTATAATTTTTGTACAAACTTACATGTCGGTTTAAATTATGAATACCATGCCACATAATGTTTCATGTGATTAAGCAACAAAGTTTAACAAATAAATGTTAGTTATTTAATAATTGACATTATAAATACCAAGTAAACTACCATATTAGATTATGAAAAATTTGGTTGGTTTAGTCATTCTTTGAATGGTTCTTTTTGCTTTTTAGTTGTGATGTGAGCTAAACAATTGAAAGTTGCTTTACCTTTCTTTTTTTTACTATAATTTTTGTACAAACTTACATGTCGGTTTATATTATGAATGCCATGCCACATAATGTTTCATGTGATTAAGCAACAAAGTTTCACAAATAAATGTTACTTATTAAATAATTCACATTATAAATACCAAATAAACTACCATATTAGATTATGAAAAATTTGGTTGGTTTAATCATTCTTTTTGAATGGTTCTTTTTGCTTTTTAGTTGTGATGTGAGCTAAACAATTGAAAGTTGCTTTACCTTTTTTTTTTTTTTTTTGGTACTATAATTGAATGACTTTTTGTTGGTATTGTATTGTATATTTACAACTTTATCATTGTATTAGTGTTTAGTGTTTGCACATTTAAACTTGTCAATGTAATGAATGTGGCAGGACACACGATGGGGCCACACACTATGATGTTTGAGGTGCACCATAGGGGTACTTTTAACAGGCAACATAGGGTTCATTATGTTGGGGGCGATGTTAGTAATTACCCTGAGCCATATGATAGTTCTAAATTGAAATTTTCTGACATAGAGGATATATGTAAGACATATAGGTATAGGTCTGGAGACCTTGTATATTACTGTGTACCAGAATATCCTTTAGAATAAGGGTTAAGACTTATGTCCTCTGACCACAATGTAACTGAAATGGTGGCAAACCATGTAGATCATGATCTTGTAGTGTTGTATACAGTAATGTATGATGTAGTAGATGTTGTAGTAATAGAAGGCGATGATAAAGAGGATTCAGAGTATGGGAGGACAGTTGTGTTTAGGAAGGATGCTTTCTGGGATTCAGGCCTTAGTGATGATACTGACTGTCTTGACTCGGATGAGGATAGTACTCGTGCTTATAGGGACATTGATGAGGGGGTTGAAAATGATGAAGATGCAGAGGTAGAAGGGGATGACACTGATGAGCTTGGGGGAAATGATGAGGATGAGGATGATGATGCTGGAGAGAGTGATGCAGGTGGAAGTGATGGACAACATAGAGGTGGAGAAGAGATGGAAGAGAGGGAAGAGAGTGATGACAGTTCATATAGGGATGATAGTGGTCAGCTTAGGTCACCACATGATAGTGGTGATGATAGTGCAGTGCCCTCTCGTAGGGATGTAACCAAAAGGGTGCAGTTTGATTCTACTGATATCAATAATCCTACATTAATTAAAGGGAATACATTTCACACTACATCTGAATTTAGAAAAGTAGTGAAACAGTACATTATTATAAGAGGGAAGGATTTGAGATTCAAGAGAAATGAGCTTAAAATGATTGTCATAGTTTGCAAAGACCCAAGGTGCAAGTATAGGGTATATGGGAGGCAATTGAAGAATGAGATGAAATTCCTTTTAGTATCCATAAGGCCAAAACACACTTGCGCTAGGAAGTATCAAAATCATATGGTCACTTCAACTTGGATTGTTGAGTGGTGTATGAATTCTTTTAGGGAGCAGCCAAACAAGCCCATAGATGTGTTGCATAAAAAGGTGAAAAATAAATGGAATGTGGATGTCCATGTGAGTTCTCTGTATAGGGCAAGAAAAAAAGCAAGAGAAGCAATCTATGGGAAATTGGATGAGCAGTACCATTGTTTGTGGGATTATTGCTCCATGGTTAGGAGCACTAATGTGGGCAGCTGTATGATTTTGATGGTTGAGAGACCAATGCCTGAGGTACCATGCAGATTTCAAAAGCTTTATGTTTCATTGTTAGCCATGAAGAATGGCTTTAAGGAAGGGTGTAGGCCCGTTATTGGTGTTGATGCATGTTTTCTAAAGGGTATGTATAAGGGGCTGCTAATGGCTACTATTAGCAGGGATTCCAACAACAACATGTACCCAATTGCAATGGCTGTGGTTGAGGCAGAGATAAAAGATAGCTGGACATGATTCCTGAAGGCGCTTGTTAGAGATCTTGGTCCAACTCCACATGGATGGACTTTTATTTCACATCGACAAAAGGTAATTTAAGAATAAGTTATTATTCATATAAATTCAGTGTTTGGTGTAATGCATGCAACTAATTATATTTTCAACTATTGTGCAGGGCCTCGTTCCAAGCCTAAAGCAAGTATGTCCGCAGTCCGAGCATCGTACATGTGTCAGGCACTTGTATGCTA
Source organism: Corylus avellana (assembly GCF_901000735.1). Lineage (NCBI taxonomy): Eukaryota > Viridiplantae > Streptophyta > Magnoliopsida > Fagales > Betulaceae > Corylus > Corylus avellana. The sequence goes on along the minus strand of NC_081545.1, from coordinate 16,888,393 downwards.
ATTTCAGAACTGAAGGTCATCGGGGGGTGCTACTGAAAGATCTTCTTTGGCAAGCTGCTGCAGCCTACACAAAGCCAGAGTTCTACAGAGTAATGGATGAGATAAAGAGAATTAGTAAGGATGCCCATGCCTACCTGGAGAAAGTTGACCCCAACACATGGTGTAGGGGTTGGTTCAATACAAATGTCAAGTCTGGCCTCTTACACAACAATACATGTGAGAGTTTCAATTCTTGGATCAAAAAGTTCCGTGACCAGACAATTTTGACCATGTTGGAAGGAATTAGATATAAGCTAATGAGAAGGTATGTGAGGAAGAAGGAGTTGATCAATTCAATGAAGGAGGCCATAGGGCCAAAGATTAGAAAAAAAAAACTTGAAAAAGAAGAGGATGAAGCCAGTAACTGCTGTTGTACATATGCTGGATAGGGTATGTTTGAAGTTGAGTACCTTGGGAAGAGGTTTGTTGTAGATGTATATGGTAGAACTTGTGGCTGCAGGAAATGGGATGTAACTGGTATCCCATGTTCTCATGCCATTTCAGCCATTTTACACCAAGGTGGAGACCCTAATGATTATCTAAGTCCATACTACAGCAAGGAGATGTACTTGAAGTCCTATGACTACATTATCTACCATGTGCCAAGTGAAGAGCAATGGCTTAGAAGTGACCAACCTAACATTGAGCCACCCAAATCAAGGGTAACTCCTGGCAGACCAAAAAAACTCAGATATAGGGGTGTTGAAGAACCAAGAAACCCTAGTGCAATTAGGAAGGGGGAAATAAGAATCAATGTGGGTACTGTCGAAAGTTTGGTCACAATAAGAGATCATGCGAAGATAGGCAATGACATGAGGAAAGAAGGAACCGTGTGAGACAATTTTACAGAGAGAATGCATCAACTGACTGGAGTTTGGACATGGTAAGTCACTTGTTTAATTGACTATATTTGTCAACACTTGTGTTGTGTTTAGTTTACTCTATTTATGGTTTGTTGATTAGTGTTTAATTGACTATATTTGTCAACACTTGTGTTGTGTCTAGTTTACTTTATTTATGGTTTCTTGATTAGAATTTAATTGACTATATTTGTTAACACTTGTGTTGTGTTTAGTTTACTCTATTTATGGTTTCTTGATTAGTGTTTAATTGACTATATTTGTCAACACTTGTGTTGTATTTAGTTTACTATATTTACTATATTGTTGTAGTTGAATGGATCTTCAACTGCCACCGCAGCAACCACCACTACAAGATCAAGAGTGAACACACCTTCAAATGGTGCAAAAAGGGGAAGAGTTAACACACCATCAGCTGGTGCAAAAAGAGCAAGAGTGAACACACAATCACAGCCTGCATCAGAGACTCCATCACAATATGCACCAGAGCCTCCATCAAATCCTGCAACCCAGCTTGCACCAGAGCCTCCATCACAGCCTGCATCAGAGCCTGTTAGAGTAGTACCTTCTTCATCCCATCAAGCAAGAACAGCTAACAAGACAACAACACATTATGCATACAGACCAAATGTGAGTAATTTTTCATATTAACTCCAATTTTACAGGCCTGATTGTATACCTATATTCCAGGCTAAATCTATATTTGGTCATAAGCAGAAGACAACCCTAAGATTGGCTACAAGGACAAGGGAGGGTGGTAGGTTAAGGGAGCATGTTGGGAGTAAGAGACAACTTACCAACAACTAGAAGCTTATTGTTGATTTGACTGCGGACCCTGCTGGCCCACCCCCAATTCCAGGTGGTGGACTAGTATGCTCTTGAGGTCCTCCCCGAGTTGGTGGTATAACATATAGAACTGCTTCACCAGATTTAGACATACAAAAGGGTAAGGGGACAATTGCTGACAACCCTCCACCAGGTTTTAGGGACCATGTTCGAAGAATGAATAAGGGGAAAGAGAAGTCCACCACAGTAGTGAAGGGCAAAGGGAAGAAGAAAATGTGGGAACTATGACTTCTTGTTGTCAACTTTTTGTGTTTGACCGCCTCATAGTTGTATTTATGTTTTATAAACATTGTAATGGATGAAGTGAAAATGGTGGTCATGTATACTTTTGGGAAGATTTAGAAACTATGTGACTTGTGGATTCACCATTATGTAACTATTATGCTGAAATTGTTGACTAGTTAGATGATTGAGAAGTTGCTTAGTGGAATTGCATCATAGTTGTATTTATATTTTGTAAACATTGTAATGGATGAAGTGAAAATGGTGGTCATGTATACTTTTGGGAACATTTAGAAACTACGTGACTTGTGGATTCACCATTATGTAACTATTATGCTGAAATTGTTGACTAGGTGGATGATTGAGAAGTTGCTTAGTAGAATTGCATCATGGCCTAGAAGCCATGATGTTCATATGCATGTAGTGTGTCCATATTCGGGTTTTTTTGAGCTTGTTTTGATGATATACCCTTTTATAGCTAAAGATAAGTTGTCATGCATGTTTCCCATGATTGGAAACTCTCATAGAATATAATGCAATCTATTTGTGAGTGTTGGACTCTGATAAGCATCCAGGCCAACTTCAATATTTTATTTTTGAGATGCTTGGGTCATTTTCTATCCAAGCATTCTTTAATTTTAGGTTGGTTGTTATAGGTTATTCACTTGTTATTGTCATTTAAAATTATGGGTTTACGAGCATGTTACAAACTTTATACTCAACTTGTGAAATTCTCCATTGTTGAAATTGACAGATATCAAATTCAATAGAGGACTCAATTCTTTGAACAAATCCCAAAAATAGCTTGTCAAATTGTACCAACAAAATTCAACAAAGCATTCCAAAACATTCCAAATATTCCAAATTCAACAAAATTCATACAAAAGACATTACAAAATAAAAGATAACTACAAGTTTGATAGCAGTTGGATTGGATTAACAAATGACGACAACAAAAAACATGCAAATTCAATTGTCTTCTTCATCTAGTCAACCTCAGCTTTGATGCAAGTCCATTAGAAGAAAGTAGATAAAACATCATTACAGCAACAAGACACAAACAACATGCAAGTGCAACTTGGAACTTCAGTTGCAAGCCGTGATACTTATTCTTCTGCCTTTCAAGTTTAAGTGCGAAATTAGCAGCATCAACTTCCATTTTCGACTTGATCTGAGCAATTTCAATCTTGCATTTGAAGACTTCCGTTGCCCTTTCAGACTTCAAATCCTGCTGCCACTCCATCAACATCGACATCACTCGATCACAGCACACAAAAATGTCTGATTCAACCCATTTAAAAAAATTGCAACCACAATTTTTTTCATTCTGTATAATCACACAAATTAGGGTTTAACCCATTACTAAAATAGTAAAAATTATATTTCTGTTCAAATAAAATTCCTAAACCATAAACTTACCATATAATTTACACACGCATAAAACCTCTTGCCATTATTTTTAGTTGTGGAAACTATTTTGATCATTGTTTTGCTCACACATTTGCAAATCGGATGGCTCAATCCTGAATCACTTACCTCCCTCGGAGTGCTCCATCTTTCACTGTCGTAACCGTAGGACTCCTTCACCGTCTTGCACTCGTTGCTGGCAGAGGAGAACGAGTGTAGGTCGTGGTCTTCAACTGCTGCAGAACATTTGTTTTGCGGTTGCGATTTGCTCAAATTTGCAGTGGTTCTTCATGTGGGTCGCCCGTCAGTGTTGGAGTGCATCTTCGAGTGGGATTTTGGCCGGCAAATCGAGTGGGCTTCTCTTGGACATGAGTTAGTAAGGGTGAGGGAGTATGAGGGTATAATGGGTAGTTCCTGTGAAAAAAGTCACTTGCAGGTCACGTGTTTCATTTTCTGTTTGGGGTTAATGATTGATTTAGATGGAGGGGCCCAAATTGAGAGCAATTGAAAATTCAGAGGGACTAAATTGAGAGATTTTAAAGTTTAGGGGGAGTATTTCAAAATGAGTGGAAGTTTGGGGGCCCTCAGTGAAGTTTCCCCTAATAATAATAATCATATTCATAGGTTCAATTAATGTGTGTACAATTAATTAATTAAGATTTAAGGGTGTAGTATAAGTATATAACTAACATTGTATAGAGTATAGACTATGTTATTATTTATAGGTTTAATGTCCAATGTCCAATTCATAAGTTAAAAATAATACTAATAATAATAATAATAATAATAATACTAATAATAATTATATTCATAGGTTCATTGTGTGTACAATTAATTAATTAAGATCAAGGGTATAATATAAGTATATAACTAACATTGTATAGAGTATAGACTATGCTATTATTGATAGGTTTAATGTCCAATGTTCAATTAATTAGTTAAAAAAAAAAAATAATAATAATAGTAATTAATTAATTATTATTAAAATAATAATAATAATAATTATATATTATTATATAATAATAATATATAATAATTTTTATCATATTCATAATAATAACTATGTAATACTATGCACACACGGTTTCTTTAGTACTTTAGTTAATTAAACGGTTGAGATTTAATTGATACAAATTTGTATTTAATTTTAACGGTTTAGATCATTTATTGGATAACTAAAGATGCGAGCTCACCTAAAATTACCCATACTAGATTATTTTGATTATTTGAATTTTTGAAATTTTAGACATTTAATCATAGCCGTCCGATTTAATTTGATTTAATCCAAGCCGTTGGATTTAGTAAATGGAATACAGCTGTAATCCATTACGAACGTGAGAGTTATATGGTGTTGCACATGACACTATGAGCACACTAATCAAACATCCTTGATTGAATGATAAAATAAAGATCAAAATAAATGGTCAAGATTATTTATTGGATAACGTATGGAACCGGTTTCACCAACACACACACACGGACGATACACTCAGTCTCGGAAATCTACCCCACGCACGCACGCACAGATGCACGCATGCACTGTCTATGAGTCTGACAACGCGTCAAGACTCTTGGTTTGCAAGCAATGGACGACAACCGTCCAAATTTTTTTGATTTCATCTAAGCCATTGGATGCATATAGTGGACGCCAGCTACTGACCATTTTCTCGCGTAGGATTTATTTGGTGTATCCTAATTTTCGTAAGCTTCCCCTGGTTGAGATGATCGAACGGCTTAAAATCAATCTTGCACTCGAAAGAATTCATCAACGGTTGTAAGCTCACATGCACGCACGGTCATTGAGACTGACAGTGTAACAGTCGTCTCGGTATGACCACAAGCCGTCTCAGCCCTCCAAATTTGTTGATGAAATATTGGCCGTTGGATGGGTTTAATGGAAGATAGCTGTAATCAATTAAATCGCGTGGGAGTTATATGGTGTATCGCAAGCTCCGTAAGCATGCCCTGAGTGATTTGATCTAACGAGTGAAATTAAATTTTGAAAAGATTTATAGAATCCACAGACTATTAAATAAGCACACTAGATTCAATTACAAACGGCCGCATGTGAATAATGTTTTGGTAAACTAAAGGTTTCGACATGCGGCACGCCCAAATCGATTTAACTAATTCTCTCTCCAAATCCAGTCGTTCATTTATTAAATTTTTTGATATTTTCGCAAATCTAACGGCTGGGATTCTGGGATTGAAACCAAACGTCTAATTAAGTTTGTAAAACAAACCAGAAAGGCAGAAACCACGAACTCCTGACCCTCGTCACTCTCACTCACCCTTGTCGCTCTGTATCTCTCCCTTCCATTCCAGTCTTTCCAGTTACCACTACCAAAGACTCGTTTGACGGACTGTTTTAAGGGCTAGATTAGGTTTACTAGGGTGATGGTGAGAGAGAAAGATGATCCATTGAATGCAAGTTGCTGCGAGCATTCAATGCATCTCCCATCATCGTTGGGGAGTTGAATGCTCGCATTCAATCCTTCTCAATCCCCTCCTAACAACCCGTTCCTTTTAGATTCTCAATCGAGCCGTTGATGGATCATCTGATTTTCATCTAATGGCATTCTAAGCAGACTCTCTTCAGATATCGCGTGACTCGCTGCCATCTCGAACCAGAAGAGGATACTAATTTTTCTCCTATACCATCCAATCTCGCCGACAAATCCCCATTTTTTTTTTGTGTTCTTTCAATTGTTTATTTCTGTAATTCTGTTCATTCAACTGTTGTGTAACATTTTGGTTGTTGTCTTCTGGCAGGTTATCTTCTCCAAGCCCTAGCTCATACTGACGACAGAGACAAACATGATGGCTCTTGATTTGACTGTGACAGAAATGACAATTGAGTACTAGGAGTTCTGTCATCATAGGTTTATTTTTTTATTCATTCCCAAATCCTCCCCATCCCACTTTTATACTCGACTATGAACCTAGGATGTATGCAAGTTACTCTGGTTGTTCAGTTGAATAAGTTGTTTGAACTTGTTTGCTCTGGCTTCTTGCTAACAAGAGAAAAAGTTATGAGAATCTGAAGAGCCTCTCTTAGTCTCTTCTGCATTTAAGTTATGTTTTTCTCCCGAACCTTAGTTCCTAACTATTTCAATTTTGGCAAGTTTTTTTTATTTATTCCATTTATTATGTTTTGACTGTTTGAAAATTTGGTAAACTAATGTTGCTAATTTCATAATTTCAAGGAGGAAGGTCTATCGAATTTGCAAGCTACAATCCCAATTGGCTTTTGGAAATTGCTTGAGCTTTGAGGTTTTTAAAAAAACTTGCTATGTTAAATTGTGATGTTACTATGTTAAATTGTTATGTTACTATGTTACTATTTTACTAATGTTAGAACTATGAATTTGATTATGTTTAGTGTTAGAACTATGATCTATGATTCTAATTCTGTTAACATGAATTGCTCTGTTAGAAGTAGAACTATGATTCTGTTCTGTTAAAATTTTTGCTGCTTATCTATGATTCTGAATTTATAAAATGAATTGATTAAAATTATTTGTTATGTTAGAACTCGTGATTCTCTACCTTTTTGTGCTATGTTTATCTATGATTCTATTACTCAACAATTATTTATGTTAGTTAAAAATCTGCCATGTTTGAAAATAGAAAGCTAGAAGTTAATCATCAATTAAATTTTTTAAGTAACAGTTATGGAGAATACGAGTCAGTCTATGGAATTGGAAGATATTGAAGTTGATGTAGATGATGATACACTTACTGTGATCCCTACACCTGGATCTGTTGACTCTGGTAGCACTGAAAATAAACCAACCCAACCTGTTAACACTATTTCTCCTGCTGTTGGTGGGGATGAGGTTGGGGCTGGGGCTGGTGATAGGGATGGGGATGGAAGTGGCCTTAGTGAGAATGGACAATATCAAAAGAAGGAAAGGCAATAGACTTCCAAAGTCTGGAATGACTTTGTTTCGGTTACAATAGGGGGAGTTAAAAAATCACAATGCAATTGGTGTAAGAGATTGTTTACTGTTGGAATATCTAGTACTACTTCAATCCTAAATAGGCATTTAACTTCATGTGTTAGATATGTGGAGTTTAATAGCACTAAAAAGCAAAATACTTTGTCATTTGAGCCTAGCAGTGATCATGATGGTGTGGGAAGTCTGACAACTTTTAGTTACAAAGAGGGTAGGGTTAGGGAACTTACTGCCCATATGGTGCTACTTCACGAGTACCCTTTTAATATGATGGAGCATGAACTTTTTAATAAGTTCATGAAGGCCTACACACCCCACTGGAAAAAAAAAAAAAAAAAAGAAAAAAAAAAAAGAAAGCCGTGCAACTGTTAGAAATGACTGCATTGCCATTTACCAAAATGAAAAAAGGAAGCTAAGAACACTTTTGAAATTGGTTGACAAGGTGAACATCACCACCGATATGTGGACCTCTTGTCAAAGAGTGTCATATAAGGTGGTTGATGTGGTATTTTTGTGACCAAAAATATCAATTATAAAAATAACCACTCGCAATAGGACGAATCTTTGTAGGATACGGCTATAGAGAGGGTGTCGAACCTCAAGGACTGCAGGGGTTTAATTATCAAAATTAAAAGATCAAAGTTAACTTAATTAAAATGGGTTTTGATTTGATTTGCTTAAAAACTAAAGTGCATGAAAATAAAAGAGATTTAAAATAGAGAGAGAGAGAGTAGGGTATTGACTTCACCTCTATCCGCACAACAATGGTTAATCATAATTAATCCCATAAATTCATTATATGCATGTTATAAATAAACAAGAAACTACCTTATTAAAGAATAAGCATAATCTATCTTCGGTTGGCACGGATCGTCCACCTAACCACTAAGATGCGGTACGACCCGTCTTCCCTAGGTATAAATTATCAAATTCTTTAACAGGATACATACAATCAATGAATAAGTGTAACCCATCTTCGGTTGGCACGGACTGTCTACCTAAATTACACTAAACTAAGGTGTAGTACAATCCGTCTTCCCTAGGCATGGCCTATCAAATCCTATTGATCATATGTCAATTAAACCCATTGTATAACCATCATCCTCATAATCACAGAAAACAAGAATGATTTGAGATCAATAAAAGTAAAATACTTTCTAAGACAAGAGAAGAATTTCACAAATATTGATTTTGGAATTTAAGAACAATTGCATTTAATAATTAAGAACATAAATCAATTGTAGCAATCCTCATAATTATACAATCAACATGCATAAATTGAAAATCTAGAAATTAAATACAATCAAACCATTGTGCTTGGATAGGGTTACATCAACACCCCACGAAGGGGTTTAGCTGCTCATGATCTCTTAAGCTCCACAGACTATTTTACTGAATTTTGCTCTAGAAGCGGTGTGTCCTTTCTCAATTCTTAGAGGCCTATTTATAGGGCTTAGGAGAGTCCTAGAAGCACTAGGAATCCTATAAATTTCGGAGATTTAAGTCCAAGTCCAATTATGATAAAGAAAACCTAAGTCCAAATCGGAATAGGATTCGCCCAGAATTGCGTTCCTATTTTTCGGGGAAATTTTGGCAATGCGGCGCTCCGAATTAGGAAAATGCTATTTCACAATTATTTGTATAAATTTGAGTTAGCTTTCCAGTGCCACTTGAATCACCTCAATCGGATATTTGAGCTGAAAGTTATGGCCAAAATACCGAGACATATGCAGAATCCAAAATTGAATCCAATCCGATTTTGACTCCAATTTGAGAAATTCCGAATTAATCTCTTCCTTTATTTGATTAAACTTAACCATGATTGGTTAAGCTTAATCATATCTTCTAGGTCTTCTCAAAGTGTGCTTTTAAGCCCAAAATGAATGGAATTAATTGCATCTTTATTTATAACCTGAAAACACAAAAACAAAACAAAATCAAACAAATAACAACGCTAAGGAATTAACATATGCAAATTAAGGGGCTTGAATGTGCAACATTCGGCGCTTATCACACCCCCAAACTTACATATTGCTAGTCCCTTAGCAATACAAAACAGAAAATAAACTGAAAAATAAAAAGATAAGTCCATCTTTCGTGGGATGTACGATTGCATTTATCATATGCAACAAGCCTTTTAAACCCCTAGGCATTCCCTAGAGGACGAGTGAAGTCTCGTGAGAGTTTTCCAGGAATGATACCCACAAACATTGTCATCATTATGTTATTCAAAAGGATAAAGCATCACAAAAATAATGGTTCTCATTCATTAGCAGGATTAAAATTATAAACTTCATTTTCAAAATTCCCAGGAATTTACAAGTCAAATCACTTACAAATGGCAGATTGAGATACACAAATTTCAATTAGTGCAAAGTGAACTAACACATAATCATGAGGCTTCAAAATAATTCCAATATGTATGAATCAACATCTCAGAATTTATTGGACTTCAAATCAAATGAAACAACCAAGGCATACATTTTTTTTTTTTTTTTTTTTTAAGGCTTTGTAATACTTAGCTCCTTTAAGCTTTCTAGTTGACTCATGTATCGAGTGTTAGGCCAATATCTTCCAAACCAAATGGCTTTAGGGCATTAGGTGTAAAGACACCCCTAAGGACTTACTAACTCAAGTCAAAAAGGCTACGAAGCTAAGCTAGCCATTTTATTAATCAACCCAAAAATTTCACTTTTTGACGCGAACACTCACTGCTTAATGAGGCAAGGGGTCCGGTTACTCAGCGAAAAATTCAAACTTGATTTTTTTTTTATTTTATTTTATTTATTATTATTATTATTTTTTTATAGCATGCCAAAGTTATTCACCCAATATGTCACCCAACAGAATTCAAGATATTGAAAACAAACATAATTGGTCTCAAAATTCATACCTCACAGACATGTGCTAGTGTGCTCAAGATAGATTTAAATTGAAACAAGAAGCATCTCATGTTGCCAAAAGTAAGTAATAAGACTCAAAATTCCTAAGTCATATGATCATGTGTTCATAACTTTAAGCCTATCAATGAAATTTAAACCAAAATCAAAGCTCAACCATATGCTTAAGAATGACATAACAACAAAAATGGACCGTGTTTTGTTTTTCCATACCCCCAAACTTGAATCATACATTGTCCCCAATGTATGTATAGAACTAAAGAATAAGATCAAGAGTACAGAAATACCTGAATGAGCAGATGTGGGCATATCATACCCCCAAACTTGTATGCAAAAACACATGTCCTGAAAAACAAAGTGATACTCCAACCAAATACCAATCAAGTGCACACATTGTTGTAAAAAGATAAACAAAGAATGAAGCAACAATGGATAAAATAAACCTGGATGGAGATCATATGCCCTAGTGGAATGAGGAGTCGAGCGCACAGGGCCTGCACTCGATCTTATGAAACTTACTCATCTAGTCAAAATATATGGAATCCGCCAAGTCAACGGAATCCACATCCTTGATTCGCACAGTATTCTCGGACCCTTAAGTTTAAATTTGAAGCACCAATCTTTTCTTCTCTTGGACCAAAGAGAATAAATTTTACCCACAAATGGGTAATTCCAAACGTCAGCATATCGAGGTAGATCCTTCTGAGTATTTCCAAACAATTTCTCATCCGAAAAAGAATCATGAATTGGAATAAAATGGGGAGAATACTTGGGGAGTTTTTCTACCTCGATGGTCTCTTTTTCCTCGTCTAACTGCCCTAACAGACTACCCACCTGGCCTCTTGGTAAGTCATAAGAAATAATGACCGGGATAGTGTCATCTGTCCCTAAAAATGAAGATTTCAGATTACCTTGAATAGGGGCTCGAGGCTCATATGGCATCTCAGGAATAGGAGGTGATGGTGAAGAAGCCTCAGTGCTCGCTTCCTTGTTTTTTTCCTGATGTAGATCCTGTGGGACCTCAATTTGCTCCTCCTTTGGCTCCTCCTTCCTTTCTTCCACGTGGTTTTCGACCACCTCTCCACTCCTCAATGTGGTGATAGCTTGCTCATGACACAAAGTACTCTCTTCCTCCATGTAGTTTTCATCAGGAATGGCCACCGGGTGACTTTGAAGCTCTTCTTCTTCCATCCTATTAAGGTGGTTGATGATTTGTTCAACATGAGCTTCCATCCTGGCGTCTATCTCGGCGAAGAATTGAGGAGTATAAAGTTCCTGTTGAGATTTCACCGTCTGCTTTATCTCACCCGTTAGCTCACTTATCATTTTTAGTATCCGAGCCTCAAAATTAGAATCTGAGGGAGGTGGTGCGGCCTGGTATTGTTGTTGTGAAGGCTAGTAGATGGGAGATGGCTCTTCTTGATATTCTTGAAAGTCAGAACCCATCGGAGGAGGTGGTTCGGTTTGGTATATCTGTTGTGGACTTGCTTGATATGAAGGAGAATAGGATTGACCATTGAATTGAGGATATGCCTGATGGTACAGTTCATGACGTTGTGGAGCATAATTCCCAGGAGCTTGAGTTTGCCACGAAAGATTAGACTGGTTGCTCCACGCCGGGCTATAGGAATCAGAATAATGGCCATTCCCCGGTCTAGAGAACGGTCTATTCATATGCTCATAAGAATAATTAGAAAATTGTCCCGCTGTAGGACAATCTCTAATATGATGATAAGGACTATAGCAATATGAACATGGTCCATGGGGTGTTGGAATGCCTCCCCACATGAACTAAACTAATATAATTAACATAAAATAACAACAGAAAAATAAAAATAAAAACTCACAAACGGCCTTTAGGTGCCCTGGAAATTTGGAAGCCGACTACTGCTAATGCGCTCGATCGCATGGCAGAGTACGCTCGAGCCTACTGCCGCAGATAGGTGTGAGCACAGGAGTGGAGGGATCGAGTGCAAAAGGTGGAGTGCGTACATGCGCTCGATCGCACGCGACCTGCGCTCGATCGCAGTCACAGTGAAGGCAGCTACGGACCTGTTTGCAAATTCTAAAATAAAACAAAAACAAAACACAAACAGAATTAAAATTTGCAGAAAAATGAATTATTAAGCTAAAATCAATCCTTAAATTGTGACAATAAAACCGTTAAGCAGTCCCCGGCAACGGCGCCAAAAATTGATGTGGTATTTTTGTGACCAAAAATATCAATTATAAAAATAACCACTCGCAATAGGACGAATCTTTGTAGGATACGGCTATAGAGAGGGTGTCGAACCTCAAGGACTGCAAGGGTTTAATTATCAAAATTAAAAGATCAAAGTTAACTTAATTAAAAGGGGTTTTGATTTGATTTGCTTAAAAACTAAAGTGCATGAAAATAAAAGAGATTTAAAATAAGAGAGAGAGAGTAGGGTATTGACTTCACCTCTATCCGCACAACAATGGTTAATCATAATTAATCCCATAAATTCATTCTATGCATGTTATAAATAAACAAGAAACTACCTTATTAAAGAATAAGCATAATCTATCTTCGGTTGGCACGGATCGTCCACCTAACCACTAAGATGCGGTACGACCCGTCTTCCCTAGGTATAAATTATCAAATTCTATAACAGGATACATACAATCAATGAATAAGTGTAACCCATCTTCGGTTGGCACGGACTGTCTACCTAAATTACACTAAACTAGGGTGTAGTACAATCCGTCTTCCCTAGGCATGGCCTATCAAATCCTATTGATCATATGTCAATTAAACCCATTGTATAACCATCATCCTCATAATCACAGAAAACAAGAATGATTTGAGATCAATAAAAGTAAAATACTTTCTAAGACAAGAGAAGAATTTCACAAATATTGATTTTGGAATTTAAGAACAATTGCATTTAATAATTAAGAACATAAATCAATTGTAGCAATCCTCATAATTATACAATCAACATGCATAAATTGAAAATCTAGAAATTAAATACAATCAAACCATTGTGCTTGGATAGGGTTACATCAACACCCCACGAAGGGGTTTAGCTGCTCATGATCTCTTAAGCTCCACAGACTATTTTACTGAATTTTGCTCTAGAAGCGGTGTGTCCTTTCTCAATTCTTAGAGGCCTATTTATAGGGCTTAGGAGAGTCCTAGAAGCACTAGGAATCCTATAAATTTCGGAGATTTAAGTCCAAGTCCAATTATGATAAAGAAAACCTAAGTCCAAATCGGAATAGGATTCGCCCAGAATTGCGTTCCTATTTTTCGGGGCAATTTTGGCAATGCGGCGCTCCGAATTAGGAAAATGCTATTTCACAATTATTTGTATAAATTTGAGTTAGCTTTCCAGTGCCACTTGAATCACCTCAATCGGATATTTGAGCTGAAAGTTATGGCCAAAATACCGAGACATATGCAGAATCCAAAATTGAATCCAATCCGATTTTGACTCCAATTTGAGAAATTCCGAATTAATCTCTTCCTTTATTTGATTAAACTTAACCATGATTGGTTAAGCTTAATCATATCTTCTAGGTCTTCTCAAAGTGTGCTTTTAAGCCCAAAATGAATGGAATTAATTGCATCTTTATTTATAACCTGAAAACACAAAAACAAAACAAAATCAAACAAATAACAACGCTAAGGAATTAACATATGCAAATTAAGGGGCTTGAATGTGCAACATTCGGCGCTTATCAGTGGTGACTTGCCACTTGTGGATTCAACTTGGTGCCTCCAAAAAGAATTTTAAATTTTTGCAATGTACCTCCTCCACATTTTGGTGTTGTGATTGTTGATGCATTAAGGAATTGTTTTTCTAATTGGGGAATTGAGGATAAAATTCATACCATTACTATTGATAATGCTTAAGCTAATGATTCTACAACTAGAATTATAAAAGATGACTTTGAGTTGAAGAATGCTTTGCTGGTTGGGGGTAGGTTGTTTCATGTTAGGTGTTGTGCACACATTACAAACTTGTTGGTGCAATCTGGGCTTGCTGAAATTAGGGGTATTATAGATGATGTTAGGCAGGGCATAAAATATATTGTGGCTTCTGAAAGTAGGTTGAATGTCTTTAGTGAGATAGCAAAGAGATTGCATTTACCCTGTAAGAAGCTGATTTCCCACACGTTGGAACAACACCTATATGATGTTGGACATTACAATTAAGTTCAACGAAGTGTTCCCTAGGTGCCATAGAGTTGAGCAAGCATTTCAGTGGGTTGTAACTCCAGAACAATGGGAAATGGTGAATAATGTGAACCAGGTTTTGTCGGTTTTCAATGATGTATCGGGTAGTGAGTACCCTACTGCAAATCTGTATTTACCTGAGGTTTGGAGGATGAAAGAAGTTTTGATGATCAAGTGTAATGATAGGAATGAGTACATGAGGTCAATGGCAATTAAGATGATTGACAAATTTGATAAGTATTGGGGTGATAGCAATTTGTTGATGTCCATAGCTGCTGTCTTGGATCCAAGATACAAGATGAAGTTGATCAATTTCTGTTTTCCTATCATTTATCCTTTGACCGAAGCTGGTGATCGCATTAAGAATGTGTTGGCAGTTCTGAAAGAGTTATTTGAGTCATATGTTTCTGCTCATATGGCTTGTATATTGCAAGAAACTGCCCAAGTAAATGTTTCTTCTTGTCCTTCCTCAAGTGCAATTGTTAGAGATGTGGTGCCCAAAATTTTCAAAGGTCGATCAAGGTTTGCTGACCATATAAGTAGTGACATCATCCGGCCCATTAAAACAGATTTCGATATTTATCTTGAAGAGCATGTCTACATTTGTGGTAAGAATGAGAATGGAGTATATATGGAAACAGATTTTGATGCTTTAGCATGGTGGAAATGCAATGCCTTGAAGTACCGTATCTTGTCTAGAATGGCAAATGATATCTTAGTTGTTCCCATAAGTACAGTTGCTTCTGAATCCTCCTTCAGTGCTAGTGGTAGGGTTATTGAACCCCATAGAGCATCATTATCCCCTGAAACTGTTCAGATGCTCTTATGTGATTCAGATTGGGTGAGAGCACTTCATGGCATGAAAAGAAAATCTGCTAGTGAAGTAAGTTTTGTTTATAATTTATGTATGTAGACTATTTAATGTTTTACTAAATTTTATTTATGTATGAACTAGCCATATTAAATTTGTGTTTGTTTTTGTAGAAATTGGTTGAAGTGGAGTTGCCTACAACTACAACTACAACTACCTGAATGTGATGTGATGTAGAATTTCAGACAGGGAGTGTATTAGTAATACAATCTATATTAGTCCTTTCCTTGTTTAGGTCTGTAATTTGAATACTTCATTTTTGGATTCAATCTCCTTTTGCTTATAAAGTCTGTATTTTGATAAGTATGTTTTATTTTGAAATGTTTAAGTGCTATATTGTACTTTTGTTGGAAACTCTCTTGATCATTTGAGCCTATTGAGGTAATAACTTTCTTCCTTGTTCATTTAATTGTTTTCATTTTGCAGCAAAAATTTGATTATTTGAACCTCATTTGACTCGTTTATTAAATGTCAAACACTTTTTGCGTCTTTGACTAACTAAATGCAAGGGAGAAAAATTTGCTAACAATATTTTTGGTTTGTTTGTGTTTGCAGTACATATTCATTCCTTGGGTCCTTGTCTCCGCTTTTAAGAAGCTTCATTAAAAGCTGCCACATATTTTCATATGCTAGTTACTAGTTTGGTATTTTTAAGTTTTTGCATTTTATATACCTGAAAATCTCTAAAAACTGTGCTTATAAATATCATATTTATTTCTTTATGCTACTGATTTGAGATTACTTGTGATACACATCATACACTGGTTTATGCAATTATGCTTATGCTTTTGTGGTTGCTATCTATTGAGATTAGTTGTGATACATTGGTTTATGCTACTTCTATATGTTTGTGGCTTGTGACTCAATTTCTAATTTGTTTTATGTTGTTGCTATCTGTTGAGATTACTTGTTTTTTTTTTACCCAACTGTTATTCTTTATACTTTATAGGTTGTATATAATTAGTAGTTTTGGTTGATTAACATGATTCTATTATTTTGAGTTTTGCACAGTTGATTATTTGAGTACATAATCTATTATTATATTATTCTATTATACCATCTATTGCTTTCATGTACATCACACTTCACTTCTTTGCATGTTTTACTAATTACTATAATTTGATGTACATGTTGATCTTTGTTATGTGTGGATTTAGGCTGTTTGGCTATAGAAAGTCTTGACCAATTTTGTTTTCTTTCTAAAGCTCCCAAATTATTTTGCAAGGGAGTTACAAACAGTTAACACTTTTTTTTTTTTTTTTTACATGGATTGCAGTGTGGGTGTGGGTCACGGTCAGACTGGTTAGTGTCAACTGGCAAGTGGAACACATTACACATATCCTGTTTCCTGATATCCTCATTTTGCAATGTTTAATTTTATGTGCATTTATTCATCTGATTTTTAAATACTTGCTAATTACTCAATCTTAAGTGATAAAACTCCCTTGACATCTTGCAAGGAAGTTAAAAACATTTAAAACATTTATTTTCTTCATTGAATGCAGTGTGGACAATGGACTGGTGTGGATAGTTGATGAATAGGATGAAGAGTAGTCTCTTTAGATGAATTTTGGATTTTGGTCATTTGACTCATTTCAGTCATTTATAATTTCTTCAATTTGATTTGTAGTTATTCTGTTTGTAAATTAATTTGTTTTCTTCAATTTGAAGTTGCTTGATTTGTAAGGCCCTAATATACTTGTCTAAGCATGTAAATTTAGGTGTTCATAATTTCTGCAATTGTATTTTGTAAGTTATATTTGTCCTGAATTTTACATTGGTAATATTTGTCCTTTTATATTTGTCCTGAATATAACTTGATCTAGTGAATCTTACCTGATTTGTAATTGGCATTTGGAATTACCTGATTTGTAATTGGCATTTGGAATAAACTTAAAACATTGTTGAATTGTAAATGTGTTAGAATACTATTCTTAACTATTAATGTTAACGAGCCTTAATCGGCCCGAGCTATCCATTTAAGGCTCAAAAGGCTTTCTGATCGAGCTCGAGCTCGGGCTTGGGTTCAATTTCACTATTTTGAAACTTATGTTTTTAACTCGAGCTCGAGCCAAGTCGAGCTAATCGAGGGCTCGACTCGGCTCGAAAATTCCCTTTTGCAATCCCGAGTGTGTCAAAATCGTCAACGAGTCAATCTTGAGCCAGAGGTTTCAAGCTTGGCTCGAGCTTGAGATCGGCTCATTTTGCTGTCTGTCTAAATGAGTCGGTCCGAGTTTGCCAAAGCTCGAATCATCTCGGCTCATTTATAGGCCTAGGAATACGGGCCATACGTGCCAGGTTACAAGCCACCCTTGGCAGCACGACGACTTACGTATATGGGGCAAGGTCATGATTGGACAGTTTTGGCTAAGTTAACTAGGAAATGCATTCAGCCTACACCCGTGGCCCAGAAGAAGTATGGATGGCAGAATCCCAACAATACGGAAGTAGCTGCAAAATGGAAGCGTCGTAACGTATCAGTAGTATGAGATTTTTCATCAATCCCTAGGAAGTATAACCCGTATTTGAGCGCAGAAAGGAAGCGGGAGATACACGAACACATGACCCAAGTGGATGACGAGTACGCGAAGATGGAACAAAAAGAAGTACGATTGTTAAAGGCTGGAGCACTGCAGACAGACACCAATCGCCAGAAGGTTGCCTTTCTCGTAAGCATCGAAAAGGATTATGAGGCTATGGTCAAAGACGAGGAAGACCCATCAGAAGATTCCATCCAGATTAAGTAGGTAGTACTTAGCTGATTAGTGTTTGCTAGGGTATTAGGTTATGCACGTGTACTTAGTATTTGCACTTTTGAGTGATAGGTGCTTATGTATTTCGAAATGAATTTCAAATGAAATAAAATGGATTTTTCACCTCATGTAAGCTTTGAGTTAGCATTTATACGAGTTTTTGGTATTAAAACTATTTCCAAACCCAAAGTGTTATTTTAATTACTTTTCTCGTGCGCCTTTTTGAAGACATTTTCTTAACCCAAACGAGCGTTGTTAAAACTACATTATACTTTTATAAGCGTAGCGGCGTTTCCTTTTGTGATAGACAATGATAAAGATGTTCTACATGCTACTTATTAAGTTTTTCATGGTAAAAGGTACTCCTATTAGGCATTAAAAGGGATGATCCTTTCATTATGTATATGCTAATGATTTGGCATTTTTTTTTTTCTTCTTTGTTTGCTTGTAGTATCAAAATGGCAATCCTGTTTTCTCTGACATGTAGGAGAAATTGAAGGATTTCATCTTGATCTTAAATCTTACAAAAGCTACTGAAACAAACGGCAGTTAATTTTTCATCTCAAGCATTACACAATGCTTCTTCACCAGGTGATGTTCTTGGATCCAATGGTTCTGCTTCAAAGAGAAAGAAACCCCCAGTCATCTGACAGTGAACAGAACTGAAACTTGTAGTAAAATATGGGTGGTTTTGCTAATCTTTGGAGCCAAATACTTATGCTTGAATCTAAGGCTGTCTTGTTTCATCGTCATATGTTTTAAGTATTTTGGATAAACTTGTCACATAATATGTGAGGATGGATGGTACTAGTTTGTTTTTAGCTTCAAGTACAGGTGTTTATGATGTTTAAGTACTTTGTAGCACATTTTGTTTTTGTTACTTCAAGATCATACTAACATTGTTAAAGGTCCTTACCACCTCACGAATACTATAAGCAACTACCTGGTCTATGATCAAATCATCAAATGGTTTCTTTGAGTTTACCAGTTACTCTTAGAAAGTTTGGCACACATTGGATGAGTGGGCTGTGTCGACAAAAAGGAAAAGCTGGCCATGGTCACAGCCATCACTACCACTCTTTCAAGGAGCTGGGTATGACATTTGGAGTACAAAGATTGAGATTCTCTTTCTTTCCCAAGACCTATGAGATTTAGTGGAAAAAGGCTATTCAAAAACAGGAGTTTCTGCAGACACTATCAAGGACCTTCGAAAGAAAGATGCCAAGGTGTTTTTTTCATTCAACAAGTTGTGGATGAATCCATCTTTCCCTGAATTGCTGCTGCAACAAAGTCAAAGGATGCTTGGGATGTATTACAGAAAGGGTATTAAAGGTAATGCCAAGGTATTGACCATCAAACTTTAAACTCTTCACTGACCCCGAATTGCTACTGCAACAAAGTCGAAGGATGCTTGGGGTGCATTACGGAAAGTGTATCAAGTTAATGCCAAGGTATTGACCATCAAACTTCAAACTCTTCGCAGAAACTTTGAAAGTTTGATGATGAAAGAAGGTGAGTCTAAGCATGATTATTTCACTAATATGCTAGACGTTGTGAATCAAATCAGAAAATTTGGTAAAAATTTATCTCATTAGAAAGTTGTTGAAAATATTCTTAGAAGTATGCCTATGAAGTATGACCACGTGGTGGCTGCCATAGAAGAATCTAAGGATTTAAGTGAACAGTTGATGAATTATTTGGTTCCCTTCAATCTAATGAAGACATGATGAAAAGATATGAAGAAAATTTCATAGAAAATGTATTTTATACAAAATTGCAATTTTCTAAAGGCAAAACAAGTGGTGAGACTAGTGAGTCTACATGCAATGGTTCAACCACAAGAGGGCCTGAAGGCCATTTTTTCGTGGAAAAAGAGATGGTCGAGGAGGTAGACGTTCAAGTAACCAGTGGCAAAGCCAGGATTTTGGTTTAGGAGGGACAAGATTAAAAAATAAAGTTGAACCATGTTGAATTAAAACGACGCCTTTTTTTTTTTTTTTTTTTTTTTTTTAAATCATGTTTTAGAAAAATCATGATTAACTCATTAACATGATTCTTTTTGTTGATATACTTTTCAGATTTGGTCTCTATAATTAGAACAGTAATCATATTTTTTTTATTCTTAAGCAAGGAATGATAATTAGATCTAACCATAGGTTTGCTAAATTTATTTCAAGAGGAGCTTGTTTAGAAGTTGGTTGGAGCTCAATAGAATCATTGTTGTTCTCCATAATCTAAAGTAACTACAATTATATATTGAAAAATATTTCTTTTCATTATTGCCTATATCTTAGACAAGCAAATTTAAATATAAAACTTATATAGATATTTTTATTATTTTAAAATAAATCAGTATAAAACCGAAACTTCGCAAGAAAGAAAAATTGTTGAACATAACAAATTGCCATATTTACAAATTGTTCAAATTTTCAAACTTTTGAATAACATTGGAACTTCAGTTTGGAATAATGGAGGTTTTGGAACCATTCCACTATTTTATGTTGGTATTAATCAACTTTATTTTTTTAAAAAAAAAACAGTAATAAACTTTATATTAAACGACTCGTTTTGGTAATTTGGTCTCAACGTTCATGATTCTCATCCACTGGAATTTGAATAGAAAAGAAAAGTGTGCTAAAAAAAATAAATAAATAAAAGGAAAAATAAAAAAGAAATGAAAAAGACAAGAGGACCATCATTCCACCATTCCAATACTAGCATTAGTTATACTTAGCCCCACTATCAACCGACAACAATATCCTTGCTTGTCTTGCTCCTTGTTTAGAAAAAAATGAAGTGTTTGATATGCTTTGAAAACGGTGTGTATTTTGAAGCTGTATTACAAATTTCAAAACTGAAGCTTGAAAAACGGAGCACTTTGGTCAATCTATACTATTTTAAACGCAGTGTTTTGTTAAAATTATGTGTATCGTCTTCTTCTTCCTTCATCTAACCTAAATCTCTAGAAAACACAAACAGGAAAAAAAAAAAAAAAGAAAAAAAAAAAAGAAGAAGAAACTAAAATACAGAATTACTGAGTTAGAGATGTCCGCATGATGAGTGGAAAAGTTTTGCCCCTGATGAGTGGC
This sequence comes from Corylus avellana, assembly GCF_901000735.1. NCBI lineage: Eukaryota > Viridiplantae > Streptophyta > Magnoliopsida > Fagales > Betulaceae > Corylus > Corylus avellana. Next base: position 16,867,243 of record NC_081545.1, on the reverse strand, counting down.
TTAGAATGGGGCAGCCAGGGCATCCATGGGGAACTTCTATCGGGAATAAGGGGGAGTAAGGGAAAATTTTGGAGGTTTGAGGGGGCATTTGACCCCTTTCAACCCCCTTCCCTCCACCCCTGCAAGTAACAACTACCAATATCATAATGGAAGAGAAGTTGAAGTTAGTGATGAAGGTGAAAATTCTTATTGAAAGCCCCAATGTTCTTATTGTAAGAATTATGGCCATATAAAAAGGTATTGTAGGCTTAAAGAAAAACAAGCAAACTTTGCTAAAGAAAAAGAGAAAGAAGAAACATAATACTTGTTTCTTGCGTCTTATTCTGCTAAAAAATGTACGACAGATGATTAGTATATTAATAGTGGGTATAGTAATCACATGACAGCCAATTTGGAAGCCTTCACTATCTTGGATAAATCCGTGACAAGCAAAGTGAAGATGGGTGATGGAACCATACGTTTAGCATGATGAGTGTCAAATATTGCATATTTGAGACCTTAATTTACATTTGTTAATCATTTAGCTGTGTCATAATCTGATATTTTGTGTTAGTTATTTGTTTTTAGTGTTTTGTAGGTTGTTAAGGGAAAACTACTTTTTTAAAGTGAAAAATATGGAGCTTGGAAGAAAGCTAGAAAAAGTGTCATCAAAGTAGGATTGAGCGCAACATCGTGTGCTCGATCCCATCTGGGTTGCGCTCGAGCGCACTCATGTCCACCAGCAAGCCGCCCAAGTGTTGTGCCACAAGAGAAGAGCTACATGCCCGAGTGCGATCGAGTGCACTGGCCATGCGCTTGAGCGCACTTGTCTGCCAGATATGCCCTAGCGCCCTTTTTTGGGTTTTAAGCCCTATAAACCCCTATAGAAAGATGGCTAAGCCTTAAGAAAGAGGCTGGAGAGACCAAGTCCGAATTTTGACAGTTTTTCTTCCTTTTAGTTTTAATTTTCCTTAGGTTTAGGTTTTATTTATCATAATCATGTGGAAGTAAATTATCAACTAAGGGTGAGGATGAAGCCTCACCGATGAAGAACAATAACATTATTTTGTAAGTCAATATTATTTTGATTTTATAGGTTTTTAAGGTTTCAATTGTTTTACTTTAATTCAATTATAGAGATTACTCTTGGATATCTATTGTGATTTACGCATACATGTGATAATTCAGGAGAGTTTCATTTAATTGTCTTGCTTGGATCATTATTTATCAAAATAAAATTAGATATCTTTTGTGATTTGTCTTACAGATACAATTGATGATTTGATTTAATCCGGATATCTTTTGTGATTTGTGTAATGAATGGATACATTAGTTGATTTAATTAATTTGTGAAGCATAGTAAGACATACATAGGATTTTATTTGTGAGAATTTCAGATGATAATGATGAACATGGAATGTGTTATTCTGATTTAGTGAGTGTGGATTCTACAACCTTAGTACATTCTTAGTTAATTATTTGTTTATTATTTGTTGTTTATGTTTTCTTTTTTTCAAAATCAAAAATCTTTTGGAACTAGGTTAAGATTAAATTAATTTAGACATATTTAATCTTTTCCCTGTTAATTCGACCTCGCACTTGCAAAAGCTATATTACAAATGACCCGTGCACTTGCGAATAACATTAAAACTCACAACATGTTTTTGGCGCCATTGCCGGAGAATTGTTTGATTTTTGAATTCAATTTATGTCTAAATTGATTTTATCTTTCTACTAGTTATAATTAGGATTTCAATTTTGCAAGTTGTTTCTTTTATTCCTGTACTAATAAAAAAAGCAAAAAATTCTTTTTTGGTTTGTTTGTTTGTTTGTTTTTTTTTTTTTTTTTTAATGTTTTGCAATTCTGTTGGACCAGCCCTACAGCATCCGCTCGAGCTCACATCAGTACGCTCAAGCACACTAGAACACAAAGTAGTAACTTCGGATCGCATCTACCTCTGCACACAACGCAAATGCGATCGAGCACAGCCATGCTATGCTTAAGCGCACTCGCGACCAAGGCAGCATTTGGCCTAGTTGAGTACGCCTACGATCGACAACTTCACGGGCAAGTTCGAGTGCATGCACGCAGCAAGCAGTATCACTGACAGGTCAGTGCAATTGCGCTCGATCCTATCCCGCCTGCGCTCAAGCACATGTCCGCAGACTACACCAAGACAGATCAATACCAATTTGCCAAATTTAATTTTTGCCCATTTTGTGAGTTTTTAATCTATGGTATTTTGTTTAGTTTTATGCTTCGTTGTTAGTTTAATTTTTGTTTATTTTTATTTTCTTTAAAAAAAAAATGGTTACCGTTATATATGGGATATTTGCATGCTAAAGAGTGACGTGAAGCATGAATTTTCCATTTGGTAATTTTAATGCTTCCCCTAGTTGTAGGACACCTGCTCCTATCAACTACCCTCACATTTTCACACCACATAAACCATATTCATATTGCTCGAATCCTTACCATAGTGATAGTAATTGTCCATCATGGGGACAATTTTATAATTTTTTATATGAGCAAATGAACACTAATTTCTCCAGCCCGGTGTTTGAATCAAATGCTAATTTTTACACCCCGGGATGGAACAATCATTCTGATTTCCCATAGTCAACTCAGGCTACAGGAAATTATGCTCTCCAAGATCATGAACTGCACCATCCAGACTATCCGCAATTCGATAACCAAGTCCTCCATCCTTCATCATATGACTATCCTCCTCAACAATCGTCGTTGGAAGACTCTCTCAAATCCTTCATGCAACTAACCGGCCAGTCCACCGTTCAAATGCCACAACCACAATTATCATTGGAAGACACACTCAAAGCATTCATGCAATCAAATAGCCAGTGCATACAAGAACTTAAGAATTCCACCATGGTCAATAACCAAGCCATTTAAGAACTAAAGGATGCCACCATGGTCAACACTCAAGAAATTGCAAGGTTGGAAGGACAAGTCGATCATCTAGTTGCTGAATTCAACAGAATAGAGGAGGAAGAGAGTCAAAGCAAGTGCATACAAGAGCTTAAGAATTCCACCATAGTCAATAACCAAGCCATTCAAGAACTAAAGGATGCCACCATGGTCAACACTCAAGGAATTGCAAGGTTTGAAGGACAAGTCGATCATCTAGTTGCTGAATTCAACAGAATAGAGAAAGAAGAGAGTCAAAGTCAACTAATGGCTAAAGGACACTACATGATTGATGACGAAGCTACTAGCAATTCTTGTTATGAGCATGTCCAAACCACCACCACATTTGGGAGTGAGGAAATTGTGGAGAACAATAAGGAGGAAGAAAAAGAGGAACAAGTTGAGCACCTAGAGAAAAGTGAGCCCTAGTCAACTCCAAATTTGTCCAATGACAAGGAAATGAGTACTGAAGCTCATTCCTTCATCACAATTCCTCTTGAGACACATCATGAACCCCAAGCTTCAGTTCTTCAATGTCTCAAAGAGCCATCTGATGCTAAACTTCTCAAGGATCCATGCACGCAAGGTCACAAATCTAGGAACCATCTTCCTAAGAAAATCTGTCTAAGCAAGAAAGTTGGCTACCTAAGATGGCGGAACATTCTTCCTGAGTCCTATGAAGTTTTCAAGAAGAAAGGGTTGAATGGATTGGTTGGATCCATGCACACAAGGTCACAAATTTAGGAACCATCTTCCTAAGAAAACCTGTCTAAGCAAGAAAGTTGGCTACCTAAGATGGCGGAACATTCTTCCTGAGTCTTATGAAGTTTTCAAGAAGAAAGGATGGAATGGATTGGTTGGACATCCAAATGATCAGGGAAAGTAATGTATTTTTTTCTCTTTTTTTTTCGTACTTCATTTCTGAGTTCTTTTTCTTCTGTCATTTTCTTTCTTGTCATTTTATTTTTTCTTTCTAACAGCAATTAATCTTTTGATGTTTGTTTCTGTGAGAAAATATTGTTGTTAGTTTTGTTGACAGGTGTTTTGGTGTTTAAGTTTGGGGGACGCCTTTGTCTTTTTCACACCTTAATGTTTCTGTACTTTTGCTAATGTATTTCTATACTACACATTGAGGGCAATGTGTAATTCAAGTTTGGGGGTATGGAAAGACACTCTATCTGTATGTTTGTTTTTAGGGTTAATTACTCTTTTGCCCCCTAGGGTTTCAAGACTTTATTTTTTCCCCCTTAGGGTTTCATTTTTATCACAGATAGTACTTGTGATTTTCATAAAGGCCAAGATGGTACCTTTGTTAAAATTTCGTCCAAAACTTAACGAAATGCCACGCCAACCCCATTAGATGTCACCACGTGTCAAATAATTAATTTTTACAAAAAATATATATATTTTTTTTAAAAAAAAAAAGGAAAAAAGAAATAGTGAGCGCGCTCACTGTTTTATATTCCCTCTAAATGCGCTCACTCTCTTTCTCTCTCTCTCTCTCTTCGGCATCCATCTCAAACAGTTGCTAGCGCTGCATTTTGTTCCACGACAGCCCCTATGCTTCTGGTTGAAGAAGGCAGGGGATCGACACTGGTTTTCGTGGGTGGATCTGGTTCACAACAAATAGTGAGACAAAATTAAGTCATCTCTAAATTAGGTGAATAGACAATCAGGTGAGTAGCCATGGGCAAGAGATCGGCGCTCCATCTCTTGAGAATTCAAATTTTCATGATTTCCCATTTGTCTCTTTCACCTCTAAGCTGTATTTTCTAGAAATGCACTATTTTGGAATTCCACCGTTTCCACTCTTTGGCCATGAGAAATGCTCTATTTTAGGGTTGTAAGAGACCAAAACCGCTTGGCCTTCCTCAAAATTCTCTCCCTAGCCAAACACCAATCCTCTACTCTCTCCACCTTGACTATCCAAGACCCTCTTGCCATTCCAAACTCTTGCCATTCCAAACTTAGAAGCAGTTCCTACTAATTTCTCTCATTCACCACAGAAACCCACTTGGCGTGGTTTCAGCCACCCTTTGGGCTCCTTGGGGGTGGCTTGGTGCGAGCCACCCCCATCAGGCCGGGAGCCACCGCTAAACCCAATTTATATATATATATATGATTTTTTAATCTTTTTAATTTTTTTTTAAAAAAAATTAATTATATGACACGTGGCGATATCTGATTAGTGCTGATGTGTCGTTCAGTTAAGTTTTGGACAGAATTTTAACGGAGGTACCATCTTGGTCTTTATGAAAACCACATGAACCTCCTGTGATAAAAATAAAACCGTAAGAGGAAAAAATAAAGTCTTAAAACCCTAGGGGCAAAAGAGTATTTAACCCTTGTTTTTATTTGTCTAAAAAAAGTAATAATAAAAAAAATAAAAAATTTGCTATGTTGTTGTTAAGTAGGAGTTTAGCTATACCTGTGGTTTGATTTTCATTGGCTTGCTTAAAATTTTAAACTTATCATCATGTCATTAGGAATCTAAGTCCTTTGACTCATTTTTGGACTAGAGAGACTTTACTTGTTTTGAGTTAATTATCATGAGCACATTAGCATATATTCTATTATGAGGAATGATATTTGAATTGAATCATGTGTATCTTGAGATTTGTTGGATGACTTGTTGATGAATAACCTTGGCTTGTTAAAAAAAAAAAAAAAAAAAAAAAATCATTTTGAGTTTTTCACTGAGTAACATTACTCTTTGCCTTTTTTTTTTTTTGACATCTCCATAAGAGGGGAGGAGTTCGAACTAGTGACCTCCGCTTTATTATGCGTAGTCCCAGCCGATTGAGCTACCTTTTGAGAATGACCTCTTGCCTTCTTAAGCATTGAGAGTTCGCATAAAAAGGTGTGAAATTCGAGTTGGTTGATTGTATGGCTTGTTTGGCTCCATAGCCTTTTTTGACTTGAATTATTAATCCCTTAGGAATGTTTATATATCTAGTGCTCTAAAACCATTTGGTTTGGGAGTCATTGGTTTAACTCTTGTTACATAAGCCAATTAGAAAGCTTAAGGGAGCTAAGCATTGCACAGCCTACACACACACACACACAAAAAAAAAAAATGCGTATTTTGACTCAAGCCTTGGTTGTCTTCATTTGTTGGGGATTCCACCGAATTTTGAGGTATTTATCTTAAGAGTAAATTGAAGCCTCACGAGTGTATGTTAATTTCACTTTGCACCTATCAAACATATGATGTCTCAATTGTTCATTTATGAGTTATTTGATTTTGGATGCCCTAATGATTGTGATGATGATGTTTGTCTTTTTAAGTTTACTTATGAATGAGAACCATGGTTTGTGCGAAACTTTATTCTTTTCAATAACATAACACTGACAATGTTTGTAGGTATCATTTCGGTTAACCCTCAAGAGACTTCACTCGTCCACTAGGGATGCCTAGGGGTTTAAAAGGCTTGTTGCATATGCTAAATGCCATCGTTTCTCACACGATAGCGGACTTATGTTTTATGCTTTCATTTTGTTTTTCGTTTTATTTTGTTAAGGGACTAACAAAATGTAAGTTTGGAAGTATTTGATGAGTGTCAAATATTGCATATTTGAGACCCTTTATTTACATTTGTTAATCCTTTAGCAGTGTCATAATTTAATATTTTGTGTTAGTTTTTTTATTTTTAGTGTTTTGTAGGTTGGTAAGAGAAAACTGTGCATTTAAAGTGAAAAATACGGAGTTTGAAATAAAGCTAGAAAAAGTGTCATAATAGTGGGATCGAGCGCAGCATCGTGCGCTCGATCCCATTTGGGTTGCGCTTGATCACATTCGTCTGCCAAATATGCCCTAGCGCCGTTTTTAGGGTTTTAAGCCCTAGAAACCCCTATAAAAAGACGACTAAGCCTCAAGAAAGAGGCAAGGAGACTGTAACATCTCCAGCCCGTTAAGACTGAGTTTGCCAGTTTTCTTCTTTTACAACAAAAATTTTTACAAAGATCTATAAGGTCTATCAGAGTACTTGATTTTAAAAGATACAATAAATGCATAAAACATTTTTCAAGAGATTTTATTACAAGCGAAATTAGAAAACATTAAACTTAAGTTGCGGAATATCATATCATTACAATAACTTATATGAAAAAACTTTGAAAATTAATAATTATTTCCACCCCATTCCGGCCTCCTATTCCAGCGTCCTTTCTACCTGAAAACAAGAAATAAAACTGAATGAGCCCAAAGGGGGCCCAGCAAGTAAAATCCACAACCATAAATAGTTTTACTCCTTGTTCTCAGTTTTGAAAATTATTTTCGCAAATAAATATACTTCTAGCCATAATAATATATGTATGTACGGTTGCATCTCCCGTAACATATACATACTATTACATCTAGTAATAGATCATCGTTGTAAATCATCTTTATAAATCATCATCATAATGCATCATTATAAATAATCTTTGTAAATCATCATAGCATATCATCGTTGAAATTATAGTATCATTTTCTCATAATAGGGCCCATGTACACTATTACCCTTGTGTACAAGGGTTGCGGGTCCTATGACCATGGCATTGAACTGAGGCCTCAGCCATGCCCGACCGTCAATTAACTCTTTCTCTTGGTGCACTCAACGGTCTGTTGATGGAATACCACTTTCTGGCATAGCCTCCTTCAGTGGTTTCGCCTCCATCCGAGTATCGGTACCGAACTCTTCTCTTTCTTACTTATCTTGAGGCTAAAAATACTCTCCTCCATGCATGTGCCCTCATTTTATAAACATTTATCTCATCTCTTGTACTTTGCTTTGTACTTTGCTTTGTACTTCTTTTGATGCATCTTAGGGCAACATGTAGGAGGGTTTTTCATCATTCTTCTTTCTTATAATCATCATCATTTCTCAACTTTCTTTTATCAAAATAGAAACTTTTCCAAATATAAACTTGTTGTACTTAAAAAACGTTTAAAGAAATATAAACTTTCTAGATAATTCATTTAGAAATCCTTCATGCATGCAACATAACTTCATAATACGTAAATAAATAATAATTTACAGTTTGATACAAGAATGAATAAATAGCATGACATGAAGTAACTTTAGAAGGGGTAGTGAATTTACTTACCTCTAGACTGAAGCTAAAAGTGGTATGAAGGAATCTAGTTACTCCAATATGACTAACACCACTAGTATATCTTTTGAAACTAATTTCTAAAGTCCGCTATCTCTTGTGTTCTTTCTTTCTTGTAGCGCTTGGTCTCGCCCTTTCTCTCTCTGTTCTGAGTAAACACTCTTAGAAAGAAGAAAGACCGAGTAAAAAGCGGAAGAAGGAAGAATATGTGCAAGAGATGGGATAGGAGTATTGAAATTGTGAAGGAGAAGAGCTCTATTTATAGGAGAAAATCCAATACTATTCTACCTTTAATTTACAATTACACCCTCATTTTACTATTCCACCTACCCACTTAGTATACCTACAATTGACTATTCTACATTTAAAATTCTACCCTCCTTATACCTACCATTGACTATTCTACCTTCTTATTCAAAATTCTACCCTCCTTATACCTACCATTGACTATTCTACCTTTACTATTCTACCTACCCATACAATTCTTCCTATTATTTCACCAATTACCATTCTTTAATTACCACTCTCTGTAACACCATAAATTTCCCAAGAATTAAAATCCTTAGCTACAATAGATATTAAAATAACATCATTATCGAAATGATCTATTTAAATAGCTTTGAAAATTCTGGGGCACTACAGAGACCAAGTCCGAATTTTGACAGTTTTTCTCTCTTTTAGTTTTCGTTAGGTTTAGGTTTTATTTATCATAATCATGTGGAGGTAAATTCTTAACTAAGGTTGAGGATGAAACCTCACCAATGAAGAACAACAACATTCTTTTGTAAGTCAATATTATTATGATTTTATGGGTTTTTAAGATTTCAATTGTTTTTTGCTTAAATTCAATTATTGAGATTACTCTTGGATGTCTATTGTGATTTATAGATACATGTGATAATTTAGGAAGGTTTCATTTAATTTTCTTGCTTGGATCTTTATTTATCAAAATAAAATTAGATATCTTTTGTGATTTGTCTTACGAATACAATTGATGATTTGGTTTAATCCAGATATCTTTTGTGATTTGTGTAATGGATGAATACATTAGATGATTTAATTAATATATGAAACATAGTAAGACAGACATAGGATTTTATTTGTGAGAATTTTAGATGATACTGATGAACATGGAATGTGTTGTTCTGATTTGGTGAGTGTGAATTCCACAACCTTAGTACATTCTTAGTTGATTATTTGTTTATTTTTTGTTGTTTATGTTTTCCTTTTTTTCAAAATCAAAAATCTTTTGGAACTAGGTTAGGATTAGGTTAGGATTAAATTAATTTAGAAATATTTAGTCTTCAAAAACACAATTCCCTATGGATTCGACATCGCACTTGCAAAAGCTATATTGCAAACAACTCATGCACTTGGGAGTAACATTAAAACTCACAACACAGCACATGGCAAAGGTAATGTAAAGCTGAACTCATGTGGAATGGACATCAGTATACAATGTTTTGTATGTTCCTGATTTGGATTCAAATCTGTTAAGCGTGGGGCAATTTGTAGAAGAAGGTTATTCTATTGTGTTTGAATATTTATCATGTTATGTGTATAAAAACAAAACCAAGTAGAATTTGTTAGTCCATGTCCCTATGGTTAAAAACAAAATATTTCCTCTCAATCTTGTTGGGGTAAACAAGCACTTGAGGTGGATGGTTTGCCTTCAATTCAACAATGTGATGATGGAATTTGTACGTCTCAAAGAAAGTATGGAAATGATCTTTCTGAAAGTATTGGGATGCATGATTGCAACCCAATGGAAACTTCTATGAACACCAATCAGAAGTTTAGTTTGAATGATGGAGAAGAAAAGGTTGATGTTGGTGCTTATCAAAGTTCGATTGGAACTTTATTGTATCTACCAAATAGGAGGCCGGATATAATGCAAGCTACAAGTCTCTTATCAAGGTTCCTAGCAAGCTTCATTATGGTGCTGCCAAAAGGGTGCTGAGATATGTGAAGGAGACATTCTCCTACAGTCTTTGGCATACTAATGCTACAGTTTTGAACTGTGTAGTTTTTCTTATATTAATTGGACAGGTTTATTAAGATTGTTGAAGCACAACGGAATATATCTTCAACCTTGGTTTAGGAATAATTGCTTGGAGTTCAAAGAAGCAGTTATCTACTACATTCTTATCTGCTGAAGCTGAGACAAAGAATATTGTTGTAACTTCAATAACTTGTCATGTTGGTTGGCTAAAATTAATTTTAGAAGACATGAAGCAACATCAACAAGAAGCTACAAATGAGGAGCTTGCAGATATATTCACAAAGCCCATTCTTTCAAATAAATTCATTCAATTTAGAGATTTGTTAGAAGTTGTAAGCATTCTGCATTAAGGGGGAGTGTTAAAAATAATGCAAAATGTGTTCCTATTTCTTAACTTGATATGTGAGTAGTGTGTTAGTGTCCCTATTTCTTAGTGAGCATTATTTGTTTGTTAGTTTATCATGTTGCAAATAAGTCTTTTAGTTAAGGAGTTTCAGTTACTTAATGGTCCATGTTATTCTAGTAGTGGTTAAGTGGGTCCTTGTTTTTAGGAGTGGTTGTTTTATTTGTAATCTATTTAAATGTTTTACACAATGAATTTTTCAAATAAGTTTTATGCACAATATCTCAAATTTCACACATAATATTTTACTTTCTATTTTTGTTCACTTTGTTTTACCTCTTTCAACCTAACAGTTACCTTTAAATTATTTATGGTCGAATGTTCGCTAGCTTACCACCAAATGTTCGCATTGCCGAACATTTGGTCACGATGCCGAACATTCGCGTAGAAACCCAGGTTTCATGAATTTAAACGGCCGAACGCTCTTCAAACCTTATTCTTTTCCATTTTCTCTCAACCCAAACACTCTCAATCTGATTTTCAGTTCTATCTCTCCAAATATTCCAGCTCCATTCCTTCATTTTTACAAAGGTATGTGATTTTCACCTATTAAAATTCAACTTTTCAATTTCTAAGGTTTATGATTATTGATATAGAAATTTCCTCTTGTCTTTGAAAGTTTGCTTAGGATTGAGCATATAGATGTTGTGTTACTATCTTAGGGTAGTTTTACTTCTTGTTGTTATTGTTGTTGTTGTTTTTTTTTTTTGTTGGGAAAATGCAGTTTACCCCCCTGAAGTTTCAGGGGTTTTGCAATTTTAACTCCGAAGTTCAAAAATTGGCAATCTACCCCCCTGAAGTTTCAAAATTTGGCAATTTAAACCTTCCATTTGATTTTTCCGTCTAAATGGACAGAACTCGGCCCACGTGCTCCTCACGTGACTTTTTTACTCATTATCTTCCAATTTTGCCCTCAATATTATTACATGCTGACCGTCCCTTCCCTTTTGAACCCCACCCACACACGTTGCTCAACAGTTTCACTCCAACAATCCCACTACACAACTGAAGCACGAGAAGAAGAAGGAGAAAGTTCTAAGAGTGTGGTCCCCTCGTGTATTCAAGCAGCAAATTGCGTGGTCTCCTTTTGTTTCTACCCCACCCAGCCGACAGTTTCAGTAAAGTTGTTTGTGGTCCCCAGTTCGTGGTCCCATTGCGTGGAGAAAGGGGACAGCAGAAAGCAAACAACTTGTTCCCATAAATTTCGCTTGCTATCTCGGTATGCCCCAATTTTACAACTAATTATCTACCATCTACTTTAGGGTTTAGGAATAGAAATTGGGTGTTTTGGGGGAATATTGGTTTTGGGGTTATTGTTTAGGGTTTAGGATATTTTGGGTTTATCGTTTTTGTCGGTATGCCCCAATTTAGCAAGTAATTTTGGACCATCTACTAGGGTTGTTTGTTGATTTGGGGTTTGGGGGGAATATTGGTTTTGGGGTTATTGTGAATTGTTGAATATTTTGGGTTCATCATTTTTATCTGTATGCCCCAATTTTGCAATTAATTTTGGACCATTTACTAGGGTTTTTTGTTAATTTGTGGTTTGGGGGGAATATCATTTTTGGGGTTATTGAGAATTGTTGAATATTTTGGGTTCATCATTTTTGTTGGTATGCCCCAATTTTGCAATTAATTTTGGATCATCTACTAGGGTTTTTTGTTAATTTGTGGTTTGGGGGGAATATTGTTTTTTTTCTTTTCTACTTCTTCCTATTGAGTTACAATTTTGAACCCCCTATTTCTGAAAATTGCAATAGGAAATGTCAATTATCTTTTGTGAATCAAACTTTCTTTTGAAGAGATGCACACACACACACACACACACACACACATATATATATACTTGGAAGTTGGATGAGAGACAAATGTAAGCAACCACATATTGGATTTTGGTTGAAATTTAAAGTAAAAATAGTATTGGTGTTTGGCTATAGATATCTCCCTGTTTTTATAATGAAGCTACAATCTTGATAGACTCGAACATATGACTTACAAATCATCATCATATGCTCCATCTCCTTGTTGCACTTGTGATTATATTCACTTAAAATTGAATTTTTTTTCTACTTCTTCCTATTGAGTTACAACAGTGGACCCCTATTTCTGAAAATTGCAATGGGAAATGTCAATTCTCTTTAGTAAATCAAACTTTTCTTTGAAGAGATGCACACACACACACACACACACACACACACACACACACACACATAAATAAAATACATTACCAGATAAAATGAGGGCCACACAGTGGTATAATTCACGTTTGTTGCTGGCATGCACTCACTAGGTGTGTGATTCGGAGAATCTTAGGGTTTTTTGTTTTTTGGTAACCACCATTTGAAGAAAACATATAATATATATATATATATATATATATATATTTTGTTTCCTTCAAATGGTGGTTTGGGTTTGTTGGCTTTTGGATGGAATTCACAATGTCAATTTCTAATGCATCGCCTATATGTGACATGTTATTGACTTTGAAATTAATTTCAAATTATTAGTTTAGGATGGCCAATTGATTCAAATTATTCACTAAAAATGTTTATTTCACTTTGTAGGATGGCCAACTCAAGGGTAGTGTTGGAGGTCCACCATGGTGGTAGATTCAACTGGACACTTGGATGTGAGTACGTGGAGGGTGATGTGGCAGTACAGAGTTGACCCTGATGAGTTGTCATACTTCAAATTAGAAGGCATATGATGACAGTATGGATACAACTCGGGGGATTTAATCTTTTTTCAAGAACCTGGTAAAAGTCTAGTCAATGGTTTGCATTTGATTACATCTGACCATAATGTACTATTTATGGTTGCTAGGCCCACTGGTCATAGCGTAGTTCACTTATTTGTTGTTTCTTTCGGGGATGGTGTTGTTGATGAAAAAGATGAGGAGGATGAAGATGAGGACGGAGGGAGGGTTGACCTTAATGACCCTTGGTGGCGTGATATGATTAGTGATGACGAAGATCTTTTTGATGTAGATGTTGATGACATTGATAGTGGGGCTAGACCATCAAATACAAAATCAAATAGTTAGGAAGAGGAACGAGATGGGGATGAAAGAGGTGTTGAAGAGGGTGAGGATGCTATAGGTGATGAACATGATAATGACGAGGGTGAGGGTGATAAAGGTGATGAACATGATAATGATGAGGGTGAGGGTGATGATGATAGAAGTGATCATCATGGTAATGATGGGGGAGATGCTGGTGTTAGCGGAGGTGAAGGGGATAACAGTAGCCGTAATTTGAAGACCTCTTGTGACGGCGACAATGATGATGATGATGATGATGACAACTCCGAAATGGCTAGGAGTGATATACTTGAGTCGCCAGTCATCAATGATGAAGATTGTGAAACACAATCTGCACGTGCAGTCGATTTTCATGCTATGGATCTAGTGGCAAAAAGGCATATGCTCCAGTAATATACCCAATGCCCAGTGAGGAACAGTGGATCAAAACAAGTCATGATAAGTTGGAGCCTCCAAGAGGAAGAATTGCACCGAGTAGGCCAAAAAAGCTAAGGAGAAGGGCTCCCGATGAGAGCAGGGACTCGAGAAATTCATATCGGATGAGGAAGTACAGAGCGCGAATAAAATGTGGGAAGTGTAATGGCGTTTGACACAATAAAAGGGCATGTCCAACCAATAGAAGTGAATCATCTAATAGCAAGAAGTCGGAAACACCAATTGTAAGTTTCTCATACATATAGCTCATATTTAATAAAGACATGTCTTATAATATTTATAGTTCGTTGTTATACATGATACTGAACTTGTTTTTGATGTTGTGTGTGCAGTCACGAAGTATTGGTTCGAAAACACCTAAAGCGACAAAAGGCAAAGGCAAACAAACAATTGTGCAAAAGGTAGTGGAAGGAGTTCCTATTTACCTATATACATGGTAATATGGTGATAATAAACTTATTTTCGTTTTTATGTGTGCAGTCACAAAGGGTTGGTTCTAGTACACCTGAAGCGAGAAAAGGCAAACAAAAAGTTGTGGAGAAAGTACTTGAAGGACTCCCTATTTATTTATTTTTATACATGGTAATATTGTGATACTAAATATATTTTTGTTCTTATGTGTGCAGTCACAAAGGGATGCAAAACAAAAGTTTCGGAGAAGGTATTTCAATTATTTCGTATTATTGTCTTCATTTTGTTAAGTGTTTTGGTATTATTGTAGTCCACTGTTTAACAAGTTATTGTTGCAATTGTGCTAAAACCAATTTTGTATTTTAGCAGGAAATGTCTTTACTTAGGGCATTGTGTGATGGACTACTTGGTCCACAGTCATCTACTGTTTTTAAGGTAGTTAAAAACAGTACCTCAAACAAATGATTTCTATTTCTTTTCTTTTTTTAACCCTCATAATTGTCTTTTATATAACTTAATTTTTGATTTGTTTTATTTTTACATATAAAGAAGAAGGGCATATCAAATAGCAAAGCATCTACAAGTGTTGGTGCACATTCCAAGAAAAAGGAAATCCGCATCCCGCACCTTGTTCACAAGCGAGAGCACACACCTCCCCCCAGATTTGCCCATGTACGCAGAGATTTCCCACCCCCGAGGGTGCTGTGGAAGGAAGAGTATCACCTCCCAATGCAGCTGCTGATGAAGAGGGCATATCACCTGCAACTGGAGTTGCTGATGAAGGCAAAGGCTCACCTCCACGTAGACCAGCTATACTTGAACATGGATTTGGTGCAGGCATTGAACTACCTCCATCATGGGGTGAGCCACTTAGACCCTTAACAGACGATCTAGATGATGTACTAGTTCCTAAGTTGTCCATAGGAGGGCCTGCAACAAGGACTCGCCATTCAGATCGAATAGCTGGTATTTGTCACATTGTTCCAAAAAAAAACACTGGCCCAATACACATTGACTTAACTAAAGATGATTGTGAAACTGAAACTGCTGTAAGAAGAGGGCCATTGACTAGGGGTGGCCCAAGTTCAAGATCTGCAAGAAAAGGCCCATTAACAAGAGAGGTGGTTCAACTATATCAACTGCAACTAGGGGTGGGGCAGCAAGGGGTAGTGTAGCCAGGGGTGCTACAGCCAGGAGTGGGGCAACAAGGGGTGGTGGAACGCCATCTGTGGCAGGCAGAGGTGGTGCAAATGCTTCTTCATCGTCAGACCAAGTGAAAGGCAAGCGCATTGTGACAACAATCAAAAAAGGAATAGAAATTATGGAGCCCAAGAGGGAAAGAAAAAATCCAGATTGGAAGCCATAGTCGGAGATGTTTTATACTTGTAAATTATTACGATGTTGGTTGTGGTATGTTAGGTGTTATGTATAATGACATGTAAATAGGTAGTTTTGGTTTGTTAGTTGCTAAGTTTAGTACAAGGATATGCTGTTTTGCTATGTTGGCTGCTAAGATTAGTACAATGACATGTTTTGGTGTGTTGGTTGCTAAGTTTAATTCAATGACATGTTGTTTTGGTATGTTGGTTGCTAAGTTTAGCACAATGACATGTTTTGCTATGTTGGTTGCTAAGTTTAGTACAATGAAATGTTGTTTTCGTATGTTGGTTGCTAATTTTAGTACAATGGTATGCTGTTTTGGTGTGTTGGTTGTTAAGTTTAGTACAATGGTATGCTGTTTTTATGTTGGTTGCTAAGTTTAGCACAATGACATGTTTTGGTATGTACTTTGCGTATTGTTATTGTGTTGGTATGAGGAAATTTGAATATAATTTACAGCAGGGGTATTATTTTTGGTATGTTGTCCTGGAATGAGGAAATTTGGATGTAATTTACAGTAGTGGTATTATTTTTGGTATGTTGTGTTTGTATGAGGAAATTTGGATGTAATTTACAACAGGGGTATTATTTTTGGTATGTTGTATTTGTATGAGGAAATTTGAATGTAATTTACAGCAAGGGTATTATTTTTGGTATGTTGTGTTGGTATGAGGATATTTGAATGTAATTTACATCTTTGGTATTATTTTTGGTATATTGTTTTTGTATGAGGATATTGCAATGTAATGTACAGCTTGTAATGTGCCACGTGTCGGCATCTGATTGATCCACGTGTCAGTCCGTACGGTCAACTAACGGATGGACTAACTTGGTCATTTATCAAAACCACAAAGACCTCCTATGATAAAAATGAAACCCCAGTGGGAAAAAAAATAAAGTTGGGAAACCCTAGAGGGGTTTGAAGTATTTAACCCTTTATGAAAACCTTCTAAGGTTTAGCTTATACATTTAGTGTGCAACGCGTGGCAACAACATATTGTTCATAACCCAAAAAATGAAAAATAACAATAAAAAAAGGAAAAAAATCCTCCAAACAACACATATTGGCTAAGATTAGTGTCACAACACATGACACTAATGTATTTAAAGTAAACAAATCCCCATGGGACTACTAGATTCATGATCCTATCGACTAATGTCTTTAATAAAGTAACTTCACATACGACTACATAGTTCTATCATACTACACATTGGTAAATATATTAACGTATCCCAAAATCACAACAAAAAACTACACCACGATCCACCAACTCAACCATGACGACCAACCTCAGGATAGCATCACACGACCTAATTTGCAGACGTGGTGACCATTGGGAATGTATCCAAAGAACAACATGAATAATGCACACATCATTACAATACATGAACATACAATGATTGTAAGGTAATTATTTTTCATTGCATTCATCTTTTTGTCCACAATCTCGAGTTGTTTACGATACTGAGATATCTCATTCAGCAGTTGTTCCTTCATATGCCGAGCTTCACTCTCCATTTCTGCCTTCAGCTGCACAATTTTTTTCTCATGTTCTGCTTTCACCTTCCCAACTTCAACTTCAACCAATGTTTCATATCGTTTCGCTTGAGCCTCCAAATATTCATGTCTTTGATACAAATGATGTACCACCTTCTTACCAAGGGAGCACATTTTAGGATCAAGCCATTCAAAGAAACCACTGTCTTGGTTAATCTATAAAACACATTACAACTAACAATTACCAACCGAAATTAATTGAATAAACTAAACAAAAGCAATAAACAATGACAGTTCATATATTGATTACATAAAATATCAAGTACTTGCCTTCCAGTTTTCGCAACTCACAAACCTCCTTCTAAAGTTTTTCTCAGTGTTGGCTGTTTTGACAATAGTCGGCCGCTCGCAGAAGCAAACGCACTGCACCACAGATGAACCACTACTATGAGCTGAACCAAAAGAGCTTGCACCTTCATTTGAGGTACCCATTCTACATGATATAGTAATACATAATTAGTCCGCTTCCACATTTGTTTTATTGTTGATCACATTTCAAATGGGTAATAATGCATGCATATGACCAACGTATTCTGAAACCTATGCTGTTCTTTTTTTTGGGAAAATAATTAGAGAAGGAGAAGAGTGTAGGAAGCTTATTTCAGCCTGAGCTTCAGGCTTACACTGTTCAGCTTTGTCTGCTCCTCTCCTTATTTAATTAACTACATAGCATTTTATTAACTACTACCTCAAACCATAGAAAATAACCACGGCCAACCAAGCTACAAGTGCTTACAACCGTTCATCCACTAATCGTTGTAGCATGAAAAAGTAATGTTTATTGGAAGCTAAACCATAATAAAGAAGAATAAATAAGAGGCATATAATATTCCCCTAAACAAAAACAACCCTAATCAATATTCCAACAAAACCCCCAATTTTTTCTCTACACAAAACCCTAAAACATTAGATGATCTAATATTTTGAAATTGGGGCATACCTCATAAGAAATGGCGAACTTTTGGGCTTCGTGGTTGTCGCTGGGCGGAACTTTTGGAGCATGAGATCTTGGAATCCCTTCTTCACCTTGTCGTGCTTCAGCGTGTGGGTGTGTGGGTTTGTTGGAGTGAAAAGGACGAGCAACGTGTGTGGGTGGGGTTCAAAAGGGGAGGGTCAGCATGTAATAATATTGAGGGCAAAATTGGAAGATATCGAGTAAAAAAGTCACGTGAGGAGCACGTGGGCCGAGTTCCGTCCATTTAGACGGAAAAATCAAACGGAAGGTTTAAATTGCCAAATTTTGAAACTTCAGGGGGGTAGATTACCAATTTTTGAACTTCGGGGTTAAAATTGCAAAACCCCTGAAACTTCAGGGGGATAAACTGCATTTTCCCCTTCTTCTTTTTTAATGCCCCTAGCCTTAAACCCTAATTTTTATTCCTTTCCACTTACCTCAGTATCCTCGCATATTGAGGTCACCATTATTTCAGATTGCCTTGGAAGCAAGACCAAATACCCTAGGCCATCAATCTTAACCAATTGGATTTTGGTATTTTTGACCAAATTTGAAAATGACCAAAATACCCCCGACCCTAACAACTTGACATTGCCCATTTCACACCTACCTAGGGCCTCCTTAACTATTGAGGCCCCTTGGATGGTTTTTCATTTGAGGCAAGACCTAACATCTGAATCCACCAACTTTTATCCAATCAGACTTAGAAATTTGACTAAATCTGAAAATGACCAAAATACACCTAAGGACCAAATCCATTGACTACGCTCGAACTCCACTCATTGAGCATTTGACTGCACATTTAGCTATGAACTGACATTACATGATTCCATTGAAGCCTAAGTTTCACAAGCCTCTCCAATATTCCAACAAAGACTGCCTCCATGTGCACGTTTTATGTTGCAAAGAGCCTTCCAAACCACACTCCGAACTACCCCTTCTTGATTTTCAAACATGGGACGAAACCTAGACTACCCCACCTACCCTAACCCAGCATGAGGATGGGTTTCGATTTCCTAGACCTATTCCACCACTTTTATGTTAGAGTTTGATAGGTCATCACCTAGGGTTACACAGAATAGACAGTTGATAAATGTGTTTTATGTTTAATGCAGGGTGATGGCACGGACAAAATCTAGTTCAGCTGCTTTTTCGTCGAGGCCCTTCACCCAACATAGGATAGAGCTAAAGATGCAGGAGGCCTAGGAGCTAGAGTCAGATGCCTCAATGGGGGAGGGATCCTCCGACCATACTGCCCCTGCGCTTCTCCACCCCAACCTTGAGCCTAGTTCATCCCCGAACGATCATACCGGTGTCATCTACGACACCACCCGATTTTATAGCTTCAAGGCGGAGAGTTGGTACTCCCACTACTATGCTAGGTGGGGCATCATTGTAGAGAGGCAAGTCATGATGGATGACATTGCCAATCGGGCCCCGATCATCTGCAGTCTATTTTAGTTCCAGGGTTGGGAGCCCATGCTTCTTGACCACCAGCCGGCGGGAAAGGTACTAGTGTTGGAGTTCTACGTGAACATCCACCACAGGCGCTGTAACTCTTTCTGGACTTGGGTGTGAGAGACAGCCTTTGAGGTGACCCCAGACCTCATCATCAGCATTGTCAACACTCCTCGGGTGGTCGACTCGAAGTCCCCGTATACACCAGACACTAAGCCTCCTCGCTCTCTGCTGGTGGAGTGTTTTGCAAAGGGCGGCCCCACACGATGGAGCTGAAGGGCAATGAAGGATTCGCCCCGAGTGACCTAACAGACGAGGCCCACCTTGCCTACAAGATCATCATTACTTGAATCTTCCCAGTTAATAGCCTCGCCTCCATCATCTGGGATAGGGCCCTCTGCTTGTATGTCGTGTTGACTAAAGTGCCGATTGACTTTGGATCCCTCGCCTACTCCATTATGAAGGACGGCAAATTAGGGGACGCACCTGCCATATGGGGCCCTTGTTATAAGACTGATCGAGCATGTTGAGGTATCTATTGATGGATGCCACACCATAACATCCAGGGGACCCTTCTCCTCCCGGTTCTTCAATGCGAGCGGGTCACATTTATGGGCATCGGCTGAGGCACCTCAACTACCACAAGCTCAGTAGCCGCCAGCTGGGAGACACTCGGCGGATGGAGCTTCATCCTCCCTATCTGGTGCCACTGGCCACCCTCCAGATTTGAGCCAGCAGATGGTCAAGATGTAGGTAGTGATAAGTGTCGAATGTTGCACATTCAAACTCCTTAACTTGCATATGTTAATTCCTTACCATTGTTATTTGTTTGATTTTGTGTTGTTTTATTGTTTTTCGGTTTTTAATAAAGATGCAAGAAATTCCATTGATTTTGGGCTTAAAGCACATTAATGTGGTTAAGCCTAACCAATCATAATAAATGACCTATATGATATGGTTAAGTTTAATCAAATTAAGGAAATGATTAAATCGGAATTTCTCTATTTAGAGTTAAAATCATATTAGATTCAAATTTGTATTCTACACACGTCTCAGTATTTTGACCATAACTTTCCGCTTAAGTATCAGATTGAGGTGAAAGTCATGCAAAAAGGTAATAAGTATCCATGTGAGTTTCTACTCACTTGAGTCGTACGGCGCTTCCTCAAAATCCTTTTGAGATTCCATAACTTCGAAATCCAAGAAAAGACTGCTCAACAGTTCTACACTTGAGCTAACACAAGCCCTAAACTTAAATACACTCAAAATAGACTTTTTGCCTAACCATCGAACATTCGGACAGTGAGGTTCGAATGTTTAGACAGAGAGGGTCGAACATTCGGTTCTGGGCAGAAATCTATTTCGAACCAAAAACCCACCAAATCGATTCTAGGCAAATCCTAGCGGCTTGGCTACCCCCTTAGTTTTTATAATTTTTTGTTTTTGTTTTTATAATTTTTTTAATAAAAAAATGAAAAGAAAATTATAAAAATATTTTTGTTTTATTGAAAAAAATTTAGGGTAATTTGTGTCTTTTTGTTGATCTTAAGGCAGACATTAACATGTTTTGGTAGTTTAAGGGGGAGAATTACACAAAGTAGACTGGGAGGGACATTGACAGTGAAGTGATAGTTCGAGTAGGGTATGTATACTTTTCCTAATATATATATATGAGTCAATTTAACAAACGAGTTGAGCTGAGTTTTATACGAGCATACATCGTTTAGTTTTGTAGTTCAAGAACAACTTGTTAAATAATTAGGTCGAGCTCGAGTCGGGCTTAACCGAGTCAAGCTTGAACATGTTCTTGAGTTGCTTTCTTCATTTATGGCCTTAATAATGATGAAGCCACTCTTCCCACCACTGCTATATTCTACCAACGACAGATATCGACCATGACAATTTGAGCCTCTCTGAGCGAAAGAAGCAATGTTGCCAACCCTTTAGAATTTCACAAATTCCTTCAATCCTCCTCCGCAAATTAAAGCTTCCATCGTCTCCGACAGCCATGCTACAACACGAGAGACATCCATGCTCCTTCGATGATTTTTAACACTGAACACCCTTCCTCTACCAAAAGCACATACATCTTGGCTTCCACCCAAAAACAAAAAAAAAAACAAAGCCTCGAATACCCCATCACACAACAACCAAAACTGGAAACGAGCTCGGGTGGCACACGCCAAATAGAAAGAGAGGTGCTAGTGGAACAAATAAAAATGGTCTTATGTCTACAAGAATTAGGAGTGGCAATTTGTGTTCGTGTTGAGTTCGGATCGTGTTAAAGCACATGTATAAATTATATAGGTAAACTCCAACTCTACTCATTTAATTAAACAGATCAAACCCTTTCACAGATTATATTGAAAATTGCCTGCCATTATATCGCATGTCGGGTTTAAGTCTTATCGAAACATAGATATAAGACTATATAGATCAATCCTAACCCGAACCATTTAATTAAACCGGTCAAACTTCTTAACCCTAACCTTTTAATTTCGCATTGAGTCCATATCAGATTTACGAGTTATGTCAAAAATTACCAATCTTAACGGGAACCAAACATGTCCCTCTTCGAAGAACAATTGACCACCCCAATAAATAGTAGACCACAAAGTGTCAGAGATAAAAATTAAAGAAAAAATAAATAAATTAAAAAAGATTACTTTGCTCATCCGAAATGAAATGGAGAAAAATCTTTTCCTCCTACCACTCAAATGAAATACAGCGGCTAGAATTTGTTTAGAGCACATGCATTACACCCCAACCCCTCCCATAGTCCCTCCCCCCCCAAAAAGAAAAAAAAAATAAATCAGAGCACATACATTCCATGTTAAAATGGTAAACAAGCATCCTGCCAGACTTGAATTCTATAAAAACATGAGAAACAAACAAAACAAAACTTTGCTCAGCCACAGTATTTAATGGAATATCATATCTTTTTCTTTCCACCCACTTGCTGAAATAAAATTTGGCAAAAGTTGCAGGCCACAATACATTGCTTTTCTTTTTCCTTACATTACATGTACAGTCGTCATAGACATGAATACAAAAGTAAAATTACTTGAACTTGTAATTGATTCTGCAAGGGTATCTGTTGACTTATCAGCAATTGGTCACAACCAAATTAATATTACAAAGAACTTTCCTGTACCTGATATTGCTAAAGAGATATTCTTTACAAAGTACGAGGATGTGAAAACTTCACAGATCAATGTTTACAAATAGTCAGATAGATCAGCTTGGTTCTCCAAATCCCATATAACCACTTTTCCGTCCAGCCCTGCGACATTGAGGCGTTAGGATTAACTAAAAAGGCCCTTTCCAAATAGGTAATGAGGATGACACATATGATTGAACAAGAATTTGGTTAAATGCTTTCTTTTACTTTCACAAACCTGAAGTGCTGAAGCGTGCTATTGTAGAGATATCAGGCCTCCTAAGCGGCAGAATACAACTACAGTTCCCAGATAATGTTGTGTCATGCATTCACCTCACAATAATTAAAAGGGCTACTCTATCGGGAAATTTAAAGAAACAAGTTTAACAGATGAGGAAACCAAAAAAGGTAGGAGCAATAAAATAGTATTGAAAGTAACCAAGTACTTGATGCAGTTCTCATGAATGCCTCCACGTGATCTTGAAGGTTCAACTGCATCATGGCTCACTCCATGCTTTGTTTGCCCACCATATAGTTTCCCAAATGCTTCAGAGAACTGGTAAAGAAAGACATCACAAAGACCATTATACTACAGAAGTCAACTATCCTATGGAATTTGGGAAAAATAAAATAACATAATCAATTTTAAATACATAAATAATTATGCAATTCTTTCCAGTTTCATACTATCGACATTGAGCCAGCTTTGAATAGTTCAAAAAATTCAATAGAAAACACGAAACAATAATTCTTCAGGAGAAGCAAAGAACAAAAAAGGGGTTTAGATGAAAATATGTAACAATTGGAATTGCTGGCGTAACTGCATTAGCCACTTATGCTTAGGCACAAGTAATAATGGGTGGGTTGGGGTAGGGTTGGGCGGGTCTAAGTTCAAATCTTAACAATTAATAGAGAAAAGGAAAAATTACGTGTAATGTAGCAGAAGGACAAAAACGCACGTCCAAGCCATTTTAAACTAAGAACATTACATCTTCTAGTTTGTTAGCTCGATAGTGCTGAAGCCAACATCATACATTTTCTTTTTAATATTTTCTGCTTCTCTTTTCAAGTGGTTGAAATGACTGAACACTTGACATCTTTAAAGAAGTTGCCACACATCTAGTCAAATTTTTTTTTGTTAATTCTCTTGTGACACAACATGATAGTTTTCTTAAAATAATTCATGGTTTATCATTACTTGGTCATACTTAACTTTAAAAATCTCAAATTAATATTATAGAAGTTATAATAATGCCAAAACACTTCCAGTATATGAAAAAAAAAAAAAAAAAAAAATTGTTTATTTGATGAGAGATGGAAGTCCATGGGCGGAGAGGGGGTTGGGGATGATATGCACATTGTAATGAAATCTAGCCCTTGCCCTGAACCCTCTTGATAGAAGCTGATAGTTTTAACATCAATGAGCTCGTCAATGTTCATAATAACCTGATGTTATGAATCGGCAAAAGGTATAATTTTACCTACTCCCATTAACAGCTTAAATGACATACAATTAACCATGCCCATACCTGTGAACCATATGTTGATCCTGAAGATGTCACTTTCCTTTCACCAAGGAATCGGATAAAGCTCCTAGGAATCCGAAAAGACAGGTATCACTTCACTATTTTTCTTGAAAGAAAATAAAGCCATAAATCAGTCGTGCCAACTGGTTTTTTTTTTTTTTTTTTTTTTTGGTACTAAAAAAAAAAAAAAAAAACTAAGTGTTTTTTTGTAGTCTCTATGTGATCGTACTAGATCCTACAATCATATCTTGAAGCCAATGGCCTTTGGGCCAAAATGGCTCTCCACCCCTAAATATGGGGTAGTGGATTAGCTCGGGCTCTCAAGTCCCATTGTCTGCCTGAGTAAAAGTTACCTAGTTAAAAAAGGAAAAACAATCACATCTTCAATCCATTAGTATTGGAAGCTTTTCTTTTCTTTACGGGGGTTGGGGGTGTTGTGTCTTACCCATTGTGTGACCCAGAGTCAACTTATAAAACACCCCCTCCCTCTAGATGATGTAAAAGAACAAAATTTGATTCACACGAATGGATAACATTTTAAAGTTTTTTTGCATACCATATTCCTCTATCGTCTGCAGCAAAAACCATTGGGCTGCAGTCAAATCCCACTCCTATGGCCATTCTCTCTGAAACAAATAAAACCTGAAAATTCGCAATATACCACAATTTCCATATTGAAATTCAGGTTAGTAGAGTTATGTGAACAAAATGATTATACTCAAGAAAGGTTAACAAGAAAGGATGCTGACCCACATCACGAAGAGGCAAATCACGGAATGCAACATTTTGAGCCAAAGGGGAAGGTCCAACATCGTCAACGAAGTAAATCATAGAATTATGACCTGTACAATATTACAAATGGTAGACATAAGGGAAAAAAACAGTCTCAATCATCTGGAATATAATGGATAGAATCAACCTCTTTTTAAGTTCATATAACTTTCTTTGAGACTGAATGCAGACAACAGATACCAAAAATAATGGATAGAAACAGATAAATTAGAAATTATCTGGCAGTACTAGCAATTTAAGAGCACAAAACATCTCTTTTTCAAATAAGAGAAAATTATTGATAAAGCACACCAAAGGGTAATAGCAGAAATTGTGAAGCAAATATCAACTTGAGTTCAGTTCCTATAAATGATAGCCAGATAAAGGCAATGAATAGAACAATTAAAATACTCAAGAGTGCCAATAGCTGGCAGTTAAGAATCCTGCTAGCCAATACACGCAGAGAAAAGATATTTCTGACCTACATAAGCTAAGGTATTGCCACTTGGAGACCACTTCACACCAAATGCCCAAGAAAATGAGAGATCAAGCTGAACAATTTGCTGTTTCACCAGAAGCAGGAAATAAGTAAGGCAACACTGTTGTCACTAGAAACAAATGCAGATTGTGTCAAGGAAAATATAATAGCCTGTTCTCCAGTCAATGACATACATGAGGTAAAATAATACTATGGTACTACAAACTAAACATGCATGAAAAGAAAAATAGTTCCTAGAGCGTGACTAGCATGGTTTCAAATGTCGGAAAAAATTAAAACTGGGAGCTGTTAGGTTTAGTATGTTATTTCATTTTTACAGGTAGTTTCTACCAACAATAGCACAAATATAAGTAACCCCCAGAAACAAATATTGATTCAATAGCTTTCCTTCAACATAATGAAACAAAACAAATTTTAATCCTACAAGGTCAAAGAATAGATCTTGAACCTCTCCAAATTTTGAGTCTGAAGTAGGGCCTGTTCTTGAATCCCTGGAACATTTCCATAGAGACAACAATAAATAATGTATTTGTACAAATCGTAACACAATTTGAGAAAATTCTAATGGCTGACAATGCTTTGCAAATTATATTTGACCTACTTTGTATCAACACCTTTTATAAAGGTGGAAAACACTCGGCATTTTCCATCTGTAGATGTCGTTGCAAGAAAAATCTGTAATTATAAGCACAAAACCAATACTCAGATTTGGTAAATGGCACATTGAAACGATGGGTATTTAGCATCAGCAACTAACAACTAATATCCAGAATACATTTTTACCCACTACCAAAGAGAGGATACAAACTTGTAAAATAATGCAGAAAAAAAATATAGAGAAAGAAATTATAGTCATGTGCTAGAAATAAAAATAAGTAAATAGTTGAATTTCTTGACAAACGTGCCCAAAAGAAGTTTAAAATTAGCTCAAATAATCATTGTTGATCGCTAGTAAGTAGTCGAAGCAAAGATATTTTTGATTTATAATAAGCATTGGCTCAAATCCCTATATGCATGGATGGCGGTGTATAATAGTCCTCACTTTCTGTTTTACGTTGGATTTTTGTTCTTTTTCTCCCATGGAGGATCGATCTATCATGTATACTCCCAATGTACACGGGTTGCACCCTTCAATGCTTTCTAATAAGATTGATTTACTTAAAAAAAAAAAAAAAAATCACTTTATAACCTTCAGCTGCTCCTTTAAAAATAAATTCCCTAATTCTATTTCAATTACTTTCTTTTTCAAAAGGATAATAAGGAACCTAACGAATGGAATTGTTAATTCAGTAAATGCAGAGATCATCGAAGCATAACATGGCAACACCACCCAAAGCTCTTCATCTCCAGCATTGCTTTGTATCCTTGTGTTATACAAACCTTTTGATGACTATGAAATTCTAAAAAAAAAAATTCACTCAAAAGAGGTGTTCAACAAAGTGCATAACACAACTCCAAGGCATAGCTCAATCGGTTAAGGACTGTACCACATGAAGCGGAGGTCATTAGTTCAAATCTCCTTCCCCCTTTGTGTGGATATGTCCAAAAAAAAAAAAAAAACACTTGACTGTAACATCCTTACAAACCTTAGACTTCTCCCCCTAATTACAATTATGTCACATGCTTGACTCCTCAGTTTGAAAGGCAAGACTCTAACTTGGCTAAAATTTAAGAGAGTACTGTTAGAAACCGCATTTTTATCCCATCACTATCCCACCCTACTGAAGTGGTAGTGCCAATCAACCCTTGATTTTTTTTTAGGATTGATCAAAGGGCTAATTGATACTACTACGTCAGCATGGTACGATAGTGATGGGATAAAAGTGTAGACTCTAGCATTACTCAATTTAAAATACATTCAGACATTCTAGTTTGCAAGGTTTGACCACACGTTGAGAATCCTTTGAATAAGAAACAAACAAGCAACTACTTTCAAAGTGTAAAAGAAATACATGAAAAATGTCATAAACTGAGAAATTACGCACATTATTGGGATGCCAAGCAACACCAGTCACAGAAGAATCATGTCTTTTCCTTATTAGTTTACTGACCCACCTGGATAACGGTATACCACACACAAATTAGCCACTGATGACATGCAACTTACAAGATAGTATAACTATGTTAAACCATTTTAACAGGTCTAACCAAAATTTATGCAGGGGAACTATGACCATTTGACCATTACAAGCACAATACTCAAAACAAGCATATTTACATAAAATCAAAGTCCACATGTTCTTTAAAATCAATACAAGTTCTTGATGTTAAATACTCTACAAAAAGTTTTAGAAAATACTCTACAAGTTCTTGATGCTTGCTTCACTGAAAGCATTTCTTTTGCTTCATGTAAACCCTTTAAAAGAAATAAAGAAAAAAAATTGAGAATAGTTTGACATATCATAATGATCATTCCTAGCATTTCTAATACAGTAATTGTCTGATAGATTCTGTACCAACATAAATCAAATCAGGCTCATGCTAGGTTATCTGAGATTGGCCAATCCCCAACCCAACCTGTTGTGAAGCAAACATTATTCAAACCAGGCTCAAAACTAAGTCTGGATGCTTCAGCTTAAGCACTATACTAGATAAACCTGGAAAAAAAAACTGAATTGATTGAATCCACCATGGTTAAAGCCCTAGAGAGAGCAATACATGAAACATAATAATGATAATAGTCCATCAGTAATTTCTTCATGTAAGGAGAACCCAAGCAAATATCAAGAATTCATAAGCAACTAAGTCGAAGCAAGTGAACAAAGAGTAAGGATACAATGGGCCAGTTACCAGTTATTTTCTTGCTCATAGTAGCATACACAAACAGTTTTAGCCCCACTCCCAACAGCAAACTTGTTTTCTGGGGTTAAAGAAAAAGGTGACTTCAGCAGTGTTATGCAATATTGCAAGATTGAAGCAAATTCTATAACTATAGTCACAGTTTCTAGGAGAGACTTGAAGGTGACCAACAAAATCATACAACTTCCAAAATATTAGAACAGACACATTTCAAAGTTTTCTGTTGCTGATTTTGACAAAGTAAAACAGCAGCAGGTCTATGCACATATAGATATGTTTTATGAAACATGTAAGTCCATTGCAAAACCATGAGTCGTATCAATCATAATAGTAGCAACCAATGCTTGCAATACCACAAACATTATATTACATGTCCTCTGGCATCAAACAATGACGCATGGACCTCAATTGTGTGTCTGAAGGCAGGTATATCCGCATATGTCCAGGAGCCAAATTAAGCTAACATTCAAATATTAGGACATGCAGACAGCTTTTCTTGATAAACTGTGACCAACATGAGGTAACAGGTTCAACCTATACGTTTCTTTTTCGAGTACTTTTTCTTTAGGTGTACGTATCTGCTAATATTATCCAACTCTGTGATTTCGGCCATGATATGTCTTTTGTCTTCACAAGTTATAAAATCCTGCTTCGGATAGTCCATATTTTCATAATTAACATGCCAGAAGAAGTTCACTGGAAATATTTTTAACCCTCAAAAGAGTTAAACTACGCAAATTATAAATCTAATACCCCGCCAACAATGTATCAAACGGATATATCTTAGGTCATAAGGCCAATCATTTTTATTCTCCCAAGTCTGGACACTTCATTCTAGTGGATTATGCTTATAATTTTTATCCTGAGGACCTAATGGTTTGAAAAAAGTCAATACACTACGAAATGTACAATAACCGGCAGAACTTAAATGGTAAGCTAATCAGTAATATAAAGGATCTAAGAACCAATGAAGAAATAAGGAGGAACAGAAGTACTACAATACCTTTTGGACTCCACTGGACACAAAGTGCAGCGCGGTTTAGCCTAAGAATAACAAGGGTTGGTACCCATTCTGATCCTTCAAGGTTCCACACATATCTAGAAACAGAGTTTAATAAATAACTAGTTAAATTGAATTTTTTTTTTATAAGTAGGGGGGAACAAATAAAAAAAAGTAAGACACATTATGTGTGTGCTTTAGAGAGAGAGAGAGAGAGAGGAAGAGGGAGAGAGCTCGAAGAGGGACTGATATGAAAACCTCTCCACCTAAATACAAATAACAAATATCTAAAACCATATAGGTTACTCACGAATTTCGATCATGAGATGCGGTAACTATCCTGTTTGACCTTGCACTCCAGTCTATCCCAGAAACAATTTGGTCATGCTGTTTCAGACAGAATGGAAAAAAAATTATGACATTATTCACACAATGTTTTCATCAAAATATTCTAAATGATAAAACCATGACAACAAAAAGATTCATCAATATGATGTTACTAAATATCAAAGATATTATAGATCAAAGAGAAGAAAGGGGCATGAAGTCCTTCCAGCACAGCAGAGACAATTTTACCACTATTAAAGGAAGAGGTAAATCAATAGGGTATCATTTTTCTATTTAACATTCTTCCACAATAAGACCAAGCGAGGCAAATGCTTTGTGTCTCCATCAGCAAAATGGTGCAACCAAAAAACTTTTTTTTTTATGTCAGGGAACCTCTCCAAGGCAGGGCCTTTCGGACTCACCCTTGCAGAGTACATCCCGATCCCGTGCACCGCACCCTTGGAAGTTTCCCTACACGGAACTGGTTAAAACGCTGAATTTTCACCAGGGGGTGTGACCCCAAAGGATTGTTTGCACTTATGAGGTGTTGAACCTTGGACCTTGAAGGGACAGTGCAACCAAAAAACATAAAACATCAACCTTGGCCATGAGGCCATGTGTTACGCTCAATTCAAGATGTAAACATCTTCTCCCCATACTTGATATAGTAGTAAAACAGAATAGCTGTCAACTCTTTGCAACGTAAATAATGTAAAAGTCTTTTCTACGGAGTGAAATTTTTTGAACAGAGTACCTTTTGAAGAACATGCACCTTTTCCCACTTGTCTTGCAACAATTTGTAGATATGAACTTCATTACTGTTGGGACAAAATGCAACCACTACACAAAAAATAAAAATAAAAATAACAATAATAAGAAACGAAATATATTACAGCACTGCAATATAGGACCAAAAAAAAAAAAAAAAATTAAGGCTAGAAAAATTCCAGTCCAAGGATTTAAATAAAAGTCATGGTATACTAAGGCCCTGGTACAAGTAAGTCTTTACAAAGTTTAAAAAATAAATAAATAAATAGCACCTGGAAAATAAATGGAACAAATAATAAAGTTGAAGCAAAAATAGCCAAATTCTTCCATGCTATCAAAAAACTCCTCTATTAAAATTCTGCCAACCAGCTTATGTAGCATTCAAAAAATTCAGCAAAAAGAAATATTTGCCGTTCTTTGCAAGGGTCAGAAACATATAAAGACCAAGGAAACACCTCATATGTATATACAGGATTTGATACAGCCCAGATTGCAAGTGGCTTCCTGAAGAACATTGAGCAGGGAGGAAAGCTTCCCGAGTGTCAACAGACGATTCTGCAGGAGACAGAGATCTCGTGTGACCCTCGCTCACTGATCGCTAGAGTGAGATTCCAGCACGACTTCCGTGCGAGATTCGCCCGACAAGTGTTCAAGCGAGATGTTACGGATGGCAAACAGAAAGTTTCAAGGGACAAATATTTCGCAGGATACTCGCACATCCTTGGCTCGAGCAAGATGCGTTTATTTTTAATAAATGATAGTTTGTAATTTTTCTTTCAAGGTTAAAGCCCTAACTCTATTTAAACACCACAAGGCCAGCTTGGTTGACCGGTTGTTGATTATTGTTCTTTGTTATTCGGTTTATCAATAAGAAACACTCTCGAGAGAGAGTCTTTCCTTATTTTCCTATAATTCCTAGAATTTTCCTAGGTTTTATAGAAGAGTTGTGAGTTTAATGTTTGCATATTCAACTTTCCACATACTATGTTGCATCAGTTGGTATCAGAGCTCAACTACTTTCCTACCATG
The DNA here is from genome assembly GCF_901000735.1 of Corylus avellana. NCBI lineage: Eukaryota > Viridiplantae > Streptophyta > Magnoliopsida > Fagales > Betulaceae > Corylus > Corylus avellana. The sequence continues at coordinate 16,835,723 of NC_081545.1, read as the reverse complement.
GTACAAAGAGGATCAAGTGGAAGAAGACATGCAATTATTGGCGATGTGTATGAATGCAAGGAGGCAACAAGTGATTTTATTATTATTATTATTAGATGGGGGTGTTGGGGGAACCAATAGAAGATATTGTATCACAAACCCAATTGCAACTATATGAAGAATAGGTGGAAGACTTGTTTATGATAGAAACCCTACCATATTTTCTTCAACCGTCATTCAATTGCAGACAAGAATTGTGAATTAATTAAGGTAGTAGATTGTTGGTTAACCAAAACAAAAACAAAAAAGGACAACAACAAGAACAACTATGCGACAATGGCAGCTAGCCTCTTATGCTCCCTCTCCCTGTTCCTCATCAGTGCAAAAGTAGCTAGGGAAGCAAATCAGCATATGATTAATTATTTTCAAGAATTTTAACATACTGAACAAAGGTTCAGCGCTATACAGTTAGTCAAATTCTCTCAACCTAGGTAATTTTATAACATTGATTTACCATTCGGCACAACACTAGCACCATATCCATCATTTCCTATCCATCCTTATGCAAATAAAAACAAGACCAATATTTCTATCATAACTCATATTCAGAGATTTGAATATGTAAAGCCAAATACCCAAAATGCACAGTAAGTGCTACAAAATTATCCCTTGCAGACCAGACTAAAATGTCAGATCGTAACCCTGTTCGTTCCCAGTAACTAAATTGATGAAACTACAAAATAAATACCTGAATTAAGCCGTGTAGACTAATTTAACCAACCTAAAAAACTCTAAAACTTCGCAAATCTTCCCCACAATTTATCAGGAACCAAACAGAGCACCAGATTAAACAACAGACGATTGTCTAAATCCATCCATTCTCTGGGTGAAAACACCTCAATCGACAATCATCAACCAGAACCAACCATGGACAGTTAATCTAAATATGTCAGACTATAATGTAGTAGAATAATTCAAGCCAGCTAAGCCTCTCGCCTATTCACAATACGCTCCCACAATTGAACAGGAGCCCAAGAGTGCACAAATTAAGAATGGATCAGCGTCTAAATCCACGAACACAACAAAAACTATCAATTTTCTTGCTAAAAACAACTCAATCATCAAATTCCCCCTGTAAAATCGAAATGGATTGGATTCATGACCTGATTTTATTTTCCTACGTTTTCTCGGGAACCAAACAGAATGAAAAATAAATAATAAAAACAAAAATCAACGCAAGCAAAAGGAGTTGTAGTAAAAGAGAGAAGAGTAGTAGCATTTACTAGAGAGGTCGGGGCTCCAAGCATGGCATGTGATGCACTGAGCGAACTTGTGCACTGCGATCGCCGCCATTTTTATTTATTTCTCTTTTTTGATCTGATTTTGAAATTTGTACGGAACGGAAGTGAAGGTGTGGAGCTAAAGAAACGGGAAAATGCGAAGGGGGAGAGATCTGAGGAGCTTGAAATCAGATCCAGATGGAAAACGAGAGAGAAACAGCGAATTAAAAGTAGGGACATAGTAGTCCTTTTCATTATGCTAAAGACACGTGTTTAGCACGTGCTAATAGTTTGAGATTTTTTATTATAATTGTTTGTATCTCCTTTTCTCTTGTTTTTCTTTCTTTCTTTTTTTTCTTTTTTTTTTTTAAGTTCCATTTCTTTCTGTGTAAAATAATTTTTGAAAAATGTTTTCTATATTTTTCGATGTTTGGTATGATGAAAATAATAATCAACCAAAAATATTTATCGTTTAACGAAAATTCTTCTTTTATTTTTAGAAAATTGATTCATTTTTTAAAATCATAAACCATTTTCAAAGTTTGATCATCTCATTCTTAAATCGACATATCCAATCAGGACCCAACCAAGATACTACCGAGACCTCCTCGAGACTTAGTTGAGACCTCATTCGGTAGGGGTGTAAAAAAATACTGGAAAACCGGTTGAGAAAAACCGTTAACTGGGGTACCTAGTTTCGGTTACCCATTTTTAAGGTTTTTAAATACCCGGTTATAACCGAGTATATAATAATAATAATAATATATTTTTAATTTTATATATATATATTTTTTAATTTAGTATATTTATTATTATTTTTTTACTCTAAGGTTCACAAAAATCATAAAATCACTTATATATTTTCGAATTTAGTATATTTATTAATATTTTTGAATTTTTTTTTTTAATGGGGCACAAAATAGTTAAATTAAGCCCAAAAGTTAGGCCAAATACTTACAATAAGCCCAAAAATTAGGCACAATACCTAAAATAAGCCCAAAATGCCAAAAAATAAATAAAAATAAAAAATTAGAAAACCTGTTACCCGGTTCGAATAACCGAGTACCAACTGGAATCGGCCGGTTATTGTATAACCAATTAACCAGGTACCTATTTCTGGGTCCCGGTTTTAGCTAATAACCGGGAAACCGGGATCGGGTTTACACTCCTACCATTCAGTTCAATTGAGACACGGTCGAGACCCTATAGGACTCCACCGGGACTCCATCGAGATTCCGCTTGGACTCGATCAAGATTCACAAGACCCAGGCCAAGTTACCACCAAGACTTGATGGGGGGGATTTTTGTAATTTAAAGTTTAATATGATTAAATGAAAAAAAAAAAATATATATATATATATTATTTTCCAAGAAAATATTTTCCGACGAACCTAATATTAATGAAAATGGCAATCAAACTATCCAAAATAAATAAATAATTAATTTTGCTCATTTTAGATTTTGAAAACGGGACAAAGTTTTCCTCCAAATTAAGTTGAAAGAATTTCTTTCAACCTAATCTATAAAAGTGACATGTGTCCCTTGAACATTGACTTAAACTGCGTTGGACAATGTTCAAGGGACACATATCACTTTTATAAACTAAGTTTAAGGAAATTCATTTAACCTAATTTGGAGGAAAACTTTGTCCTCGAAAACGGGCAATACTTTTAAATTTTATAATAGGAACCTTTTTTAAAAAAAACTTTTTTTCCTTCTATTTTAATGAATTCTCACCAAAGTTTTCGATAAAAATAAGGGCTAAATACCTTATTCCTTTGTGGTTTAACTTCTTTATTTAGGGTTTACTTTTTATCACATGAGATACATATAGTTTACATAAAAACGAAGATGGTACTTGTCTTAGTTTGGTCCAAAATTTGACAAAATGCCACATCATCACAAATAACAAATTGACACGTGTTTATTTAATTAATTAAATAATAATAATTTTTAAAAAATTTAAAAATTATATTGAATTAATTCTTTTAAAAAAAAAAATTGGGGGAGGCTAGATGGCCCCACAAACTTTTTCTTTTAAGAAAAAAAAATAATTAAATATAATTTTTTAATGTTTTTAATTTTTTTTTAAAAAAAAAATATTATTTTTTAATTAATTACACCATGTCAATTTGTTATTGGTGCTGACGTGGCGTTCCGTCAAATTTTAGATAGAATTTAGATTGAGGTACCATCTCCATCTTTAGGCAAAGAGGGATACCTTCTGTGATAAAAAATAAATCATATGGCGCAAAAAATAAAGAAGTTAAACCATATGGGGAATAAGGTATTTAACCCAAAAAATAAAGTAAAAAGGGAAAAAAAAATGTTTTTTTGTTGTAAAATCAAAGAAA
>NC_081545.1:16805486-16832010 GCF_901000735.1 Corylus avellana | reverse complement strand
AACTCGCTTCTTTCTCCTCTGCAATCTTCAAATTCGTAGCTCTCTCAACTAATCTGATAATTCCCTATTTATAGACCTAAAACTTAGGGTTTTACAAGTTGAAATCGGATACAATTCGTCCAGGTTTGTACCATTTAATTACGGGACGATTTTGGAATAGTAAACGTCCGAATTAGCAAAATCATATTTCACAATGAATTGTAGTATTTTGAGTTAGCTTTCCAACGCCACTTGAATCACCTCAATCGGATATGTGAGCGAAAAGTTATGGTCAAAATACTAAGACGTGTAGAATCTGAATTTGAATCCAATTCGAAATTTTATCCAATCTTATCCTTAATCCGATTTACCCATTTCTTGGATTTGGTTAAACTTAACCATATCATCTAGGTCTTCTCAAAGTATGTTTTCTTCCAAAAAGTAGTTTTTCTTCAACACCTACAAAATACTAAAAACACAAAACTAACACAGAACATCAGATAATAACACAGCTAAAAGATTAACACAAGTAAATTCAAGGGTCCAAATATGCAATATTTGGCACACATCAAACACCCCCAAACTTAACTTTTGCTAGTCCCTTAGCAAAACAAAACGAAAAATAGAATGAAAACAAAACAAAACAAAACATAAATCCTCTTTCGTGGGAGAGACGATTGCATTTAGCATATGCAACAAGCCTTTTAAACCCCTAGGCATCCCTAGTGGACGAGTGAAGTCTCGTGCGGGCTTAACAGGAATGATACCCACAAACATTGTAGTACTATGTCGTTAACAAGAAAGAAGTTTCACATAAACCATGGTTCTCATTCATGAGCAAACTTAAAAAGACAAACACCATCATCACTATCAAAAGGAAATCCAGAATCAAATCACTCATAAATGAACAATTTAGACTTCATATGTTCTGAAATGTGTAAAGTGTAATTAGCATACAATCATGAAGCTTTCAGCTTAAACTCAAGACAAGTTCCATAAAATTTGTAAGAATCTCTAACAGATGAAACAACCAAGGCAAGATATGCAACTTTTTTTTTTTTTTTTTTTAACAGACTTTGTAGTGTCTAACTCCCTTAAGCTTTCTAATTGACCCATGTAACAAGTGTTAGGCCAATGACTCCCAAGCCAAGTGGCTTTAGGGCACTAGATGTAAAACATCTCTAAGGGCTTAGTAACTTAAGTCAACAAGGCTACGAAGCCAGACTAGCCATATCTTAAATCAATATTGAATTTCACACCTTTTGACACGAACACTCAATGCTTAATGAGGCAAGAGGTCCGGTTACTCAACGAAAAACTCAACATGATCTTTCTTTTCTTTTTCCTTCTCTTTTTTTTTTTTTTTTTTTTTTTATATCTTGCAAGCCAATGGTTATTCATCAATAGGTCATCCAACAAATCTCAAAGAGAACAAGCTTAAGCTCAAACATCATACCTCACAGAAAACATGCTAATGTGCTCATAAAAATTTATCTCAAAACAAGTGAAATCTCTTTTACCCAAAAATAAGTCAAAGGACTTAGATTCCAAATGACATAATGATGTATTCAACCATTTAAGCAAGCTAATGAAATGCAAACCACAGTCACAGTTTAACTCAAACTTGACAAAAACATAGCATAATTAATTTTTTTTTTTTTTTCAAATTTTTTTTAACACAAAAAGACAAATAAAACTAAACAAATAAAAACAAAAATAAATAGACAAAGTGTTTTTCCCATACCCCCAAACTTGAATCACACATTGTCCTCAATGTAGGCAGAAACACAATACCAAGAGGTATAAGGAACCAGAGTGAGCAAAGAGACGACCCCCAAACTTACTCATAATAACACCTGTGCTGAAAAACACAAAAATAAAACAAAAATGAAGATAGACGAAACAACACAAAAAATGACTAAAAATACCAAAGAAAAAGGAATGCCTTCCATAAGCGCTAAGTTTACAGTCTTCAGCCAGACTTTTCACCGCTGATGATTAAGTAGACGACGTAGGATCTTCCAAAGGCAATTCCTCACTCTCCGAAATTTCCAGTTCCAAGAATGGCTTCAACCGCTGACCATTGACCTTGAGAGCACTTCCATTCTTAGGATCCTGGATTTCGATGGCTCCATGAGTAGAAACTGCACGCACTATGAATGGTCCAGTCCATCGGGATTTGAGCTTTCCTGGAAACAGATGCAGACGTGAGTTGTAAAGGAGGACTTTCTGACCAACTTCAAATGATCTTCTCAAAATGTTTTGGTCATGGATCTTCTTCATCTGATCTTTGTATAGCTTGGCACAGTTGTAGGCATCATTCCTCAATTCTTCTAATTCATCTAGCTGTAACTTCCTTTGCTCACCAGCCTTGGTGAGGTTGAAATTTAGCTGCTTTATAGCCCAATAAGCCCGGTGCTCCAATTCCACAGGGAGGTGACAAGCCTTGCCATACACGAGTCGGTAGGGAGACATGCCAATTGGAGTCTTGAATGCAGTCCGGTATGCCCACAGAGCGTCATTGAGTCGAAGAGACCAGTCCTTCCTTGTCGGGTTCACCGTCTTTTCTAATATCCTCTTGATTTCTCTGTTGGATATCTCAACTTGCCCACTTGTCTGAGGATGGTAGGGAGTTGCAACTTTATGAGTAATACCATACTTCTTCATGAGTTGCTCAAAATATCGGTTGCAGAAATGCTTCCCCCCATCACTGATGATGGCACGTGGTATCCCAAAACGTGCGAACAAATTTTCCTTCAAAAATTGCAACACGACTCTGTGATCATTAGTCTTGCAAGCAATAGCCTTCACCCACTTGGAAACATAATCCACTGCCACAAGGATGAAAAGATACCCATAAGAATTAGGGAAGGGACCCATGAAATCAATGCCCCAAACATCAAACAGCTCCACAATAAAGATCGGGTTCAGCGGCATCATATTCCTTCTTCCAATGCTCCCCAACTTCTGGCATCTATCACAGGCTGAACAGTAGGCATGGGCATCACGAAAAAAGGAGGGCCAATAGAATCCACTTTGAAGAATCTTCGCCGCGGTCTTTTTAGAACTGAAGTGGCCTCCACATGCATGATCATGGCAAAAAGATAGGACATTTTGCTGGTCATTTTCAGGAATGCATCTCCTTATAATCTGATCTGGGCAGTATTTGAACAGGTAAGGATCATCCCAAAAGAAGTACTTCGCCCCAGCCAAGAATTTTGATTTGTCTTGCCTAGTCCAATGTGATGGCATTTGGGCAGTGACAAGGTAGTTCACTATGTCTGCGAACCATGGTGCATGAGTTTGAGAGATGTGCATAAGTTGTTCATCAGGGAATGTCTCAGCAATCGGCACAGCATTTTCATTGAAGTCGACAACCAGCCTAGATAGATGGTCAGCTACCACATTCTCGGAACCCTTCTTGTCCTGAATTTCAATATCAAACTCTTGCAGCAACATAATCCACCGGATGAGACGAGATTTAGCATCTTTCTTTGACAATAGATATTTCAGTGCAGCATGATCCGAGTAGACTAAGACTTTAGACCCTAGCAAGTAAGATCTAAACTTATCCAGAGCAAACACTACAGCTAACAACTCATTTTCAGTAGTGGAGTAGTTAAGTTGTGCATCATTCAGAGTCTTGCTGGCATAGTATAGACATGCGGAATCTTCTCTACTCGCTGACCCAAAACGGCTCCCATAGCATAATTAGAGGCATCACACATTATCTCGAACGGAACCCCCCAATTAGGTGGCTGAATGATTGGTGTAGAAGTTAAGGTCTTTTTCAGAATCTCAAAGGCTGTCTGGCACTTGTCATTGAAGTCAAAAGGAACATCTTTTGCCAATAGATTACATAGAGGTCTTGCTATCTTGCTGAAGTCCTTGATGAATCTTCTGTAAAACCCAGCATGTCCCAGAAATGACCGAACCTCCTTAACTGTCCGCGGGGGCGGAAGGTTAGATATCAGATCAACCTTAGCTCTGTCAACCTCAATACCTTTGTGGGAAATTACATGCCCTAAAACAATTCCTTGTTTCACCATGAAGTGGCATTTTTCCCAATTCAGAACCAAATTCTTCTCCTTGCACCGTACCAGCACCAATGTGAGATGATGTAGACATTCCCTAAATGATGAACCAAGGACTGAGAAGTCATCCATGAAGATCTCCAGGTGACGTTCAACCATATCTAAAAAGATGCTGATCATACATTGCTGAAAAGTGGCGGGTGCATTGCACAATCCAAACGGCATACGGCGATAGGCAAACGTACCGAACGAACAAGTGAAAGTAAGCTTCTCTTGATCTTCGGGGTCCAGTGGAATTTGGTTGTAGCCGGAGTAACCATCAAGGAAACAGTAGTACTCATGGCCTGCCAATCTCTCCAACATCTAATCGATGAAAGGTAGAGGAAAATGGTCTTTTCTTGTCACGGCATTTAACTTCCTGTAGTCAATGCACACTCTCCATCCTGACTGCACACGAGTGGGGACCAACTCCTTTTCCTTGTTCTTGATAACTGTAATCCCTGCCTTCTTCGGTACCACATGAATGGGACTCACCCATTTGCTGTCAGAGATTGGGTATATGATTCCCGCATCCAGAAGTTTAATTACCTCTGCTCGAACTACCTCTTTTTTATTTACTTATTTTATTTAGTTTATGTTTATCCTTTAATTTTCAAAACTCAAAAATCAAAAACCCTTTTGGAACTAGATTAGGATTTAATTAGTTTAGATATAAATTGCTCTTTCAAAAATACAATTCTCTATGGGATCGACCTCGCACTTGCAATCCATTAAACTACAATTGATTCGTGCACTTGCGAGTTAAATAAATTTGCACAACATGACCCCAGACCTCATCATCAACATTGTCAACACTCCTCGAGTGGTCGACTCGGAGTCCCCGTATACACCAAACACTAAGCCTCCTCGCTCTCTGCTGGTGGAGTGTTTTGCAAAGGGCGACCCCACACGATGGAGCTGAAGGGCAATGAAGGATTTGCCCCGAGTGACCTAACAGACGAGGCCCACCTTGCCTACAAGATCATCATTACTTGAATCTTCCCAGTTAATAGCCTCGCCTCCATCATCTGGGATAGGGCCCTCTGCCTGTATGTCGTGCTGACTAAAGTGCCGATTGACTTTGGATCCCTCGCCTACTCCATTATAAAGGACGGCAAATTAGGGGACGCAGCTGCCATATGGGGCCCTTGTTATAAGACTGATCGAGCATGCCGAGGTATCTACTGATGGATGCCACACCATAACATCCAGGGGACCCTTCTCCTCCCGGTTCTTCAATGCGAGCGGGTCACATTTATGGGCATCGGCTGAGGCACCTCAACTACCACAAGCTTAGCAGCCGCCAGCTGGGAGACACTCGGCGGATGGAGCTTCATCCTCCCTATCTGGTGCCACTGGCCACCCTCCAGATTTGAGCCAGCAGATGGCCAAGATGTAGGTAGTGATAAGTGTCGAATGTTGCACATTCAAACTCCTTAACTTGCATATGTTAATTCCTTACCATTGTTATTTGTTTGATTTTGTGTTGTTTTATTGTTTTTCGGTTTTTAATAAAGATGCAAGAAATTTCATTGATTTTAGGCTTAAAGCACACTGATGTGGTTAAGCGTAACCAATCATAATAAATGACCTATATAATGTGGTTAAGTTTAATCAAATTAAGGAAATGATTAAATCAGAATTTCTCTATTTAGAGTTAAAATCAGATTAGATTCAAATTTGTATTCTACACACGTCTCAGTATTTTGACTATAACTTTCCGCTTAAGTATCAGATTGAGGTGAAAGTCATGCAAAAAGGTAACAAGTATCCATGTGAGTTTCTACTCACTTGAGTCGTACGGCGCTTCCTCAAAATCCTTTTGAGATTCCATAACTTCGAAATCCGAGAAAAGACTGCTCAACAGTTCTACACTTGAGCTAACACAAGCCCTAAACCTAAATACACTCAAAATAGACTTTTTGCCTAACCATCGAACGTTCGGACAGAGAGGTTCGAATGTTTAGACAGAGAGGGTCGAACATTCTGTTTTGGGCAAAAATCTATTTCGAACCAAAAACCCACCAAATCGATTCTAGGCAAATCCTAGCGGCTCGTAGTTTTTATAATTTTTTGTTTTTGTTTTTATAATTTTTTTAATAAAAAAATGAAAAGAAAATTATAAAAATATTTTTGTTTTATTGAAAAAAATTTAGGGTAATTTGTGTCTTTTTGTTGATCTTAAGGCAGACATTAACATGTTTTGGTAATTTAAGGGGGAGAATTACACAAAGTAGATTGGGAGGGACACTGACAGTGAAGTAATAGTTTGAGTAGAGTATGTATACTTTTCCTATATATATATATGAGTCAATTTAACAAATGAGTTGAGCTGAGTTTTATACGAGCATATATTGTTTAGTTTCGTAGTTCAAGAACAACTTGTTAAATAATTAAGTCGAGCTCGAGTCGGGCTTAACCAAGTCAAGCTTGAACATGTTCTTGAGTTGCTTTCTTCATTTATGGCCTTAATAATGATGAAGCCACTCTTCCCACCACTGCTATATTCTACCAACGACAGATATCGACCATGACAATTTGAGCCTCTCTGAGCGAAAGAAGCAATGTTGCCAACCCTTTAGAATTTCACAAATTCCTTCAATCCTCCTCCGCAAATTAAAGCTTCCATCGTCCCCGACAGCCATGCTACAACACGAGAGACATCCATGCTCCTTCGATGATTTTTAACACTGAACACCCTTCCTCTACCAAAAGCACATACATCTTGGCTTCCACCCAAAAACAAAAAAAAAAACAAAGCCTCGAATACCCCATCACACAACAACCAAAACTGGAAACAAGCTCGGGTGGCACGCGCCAAATAGAAAGAGAGGTGCTAGTGGAACAAATAAAAATGGTCTTATGTCTACAAGAATTAGGAGTGGCAATTTGTGTTCGTTTTGAGTTCGGATCGTGTTAAAGCACATGTACAAATTATATAGGTAAACTCCAACTTGACTCATTTAATTAAACAGATCAAACCCTTTCACGAATTATATTGAAAATTGCCTGTCATTATATCGCATGTCGAGTTTAAGTCTTACCGAAACATAGATATAAGACTATATAGATTAATCCTAACTCGAACCATTTAATTAAACCGGTCAAACTTCTCAACCCTAACCTTTTAATTTCGCATTGAGTCCGTATCAAATTTACGAGTTGTGTCAAAAATTACCAATCTTAACGGGAACCAAACATGTCCCTCTTCGAAGAACAAGTAATTGACCACCCCAATAAATAGTAGACCACAAAGTGTCAGAGATAAAAATTAAAGAAAAAATAAATAAATTAAAATAGATTGCTTTGCTCATCCGAAATGAAATGGAGAAAAATCTTTTCCTCCTACCACTCAAATGAAATACAGCGGCTAGAATTTGTTTAGAGCACATGCATTACACCCCAACCCCTCCCCCGCCAGTCCCCACTCCAGATAAAATCAGAGCACATACATTCCATGTTAAAATGGTAAACAAGCATCCTGCCAGACTTGAATTCTATAAAAACATGAGAAACAAACAAAACAAAACTTTGCTCAACCACAATATTTAATGGAATATCATATCTTTTTCTTTCCACCCACTTGCTGAAATAAAATTTGGCAAAAGTTGCAGGCCACAATACATTGCTTTTCTTTTTCCTTACATTACATGTACAGTCGTCATAGACATGAATACAAAAGTAAAATTACTTGAACTTGTAATTGATTCTGCAAGGGTATCTGTTGACTTATCAGCAATTGGTCACAACCAAATTAATATTACAAAGGACTTTCCTGTACCTGATATTGCTAAAGAGATATTCTTTACAAAGTACGAGGATGTGAAAACTTCACAGATCAATGTTTACAAATAGTCAGATAGATCAGCTTGGTTCTCCAAATCCCATATAACCACTTTTCCGTCCAGCCCTGCGACATTGAGGCATTAGGATTAACTAAAAAGGCCCTTTCCAAATAGGTAATGAGGATGACACATATGATTGAACAAGAATTTGGTTAAAGGCTTTCTTTTCCTTTCACAAACCTGAAGTACTGAAGCGTGCTATTGTAGAGATATCAGGCCTCCTAAGCGGCAGAATACAACTACAGTTTCCAGATAATGTTGTGTCATGCATTCACCTCACAATAATTAAAAGGGCTACTCTATCGGGAAATTTAAAGAAACAAGTTTAACAGATGAGGAAACCAAAAAAGGTAGGAGCAATAAAATAGTATTGAAAGTAACCAAGTACTTGATGCAGTTCTCATGAATGCCTCCACGTGATCTTGAAGGTTCAACTGCATCATTGCTCACTCCATGCTTTGTTTGCCCACCATATAGTTTCCCAAATGCTTCAGAGAACTGGTAAAGAAAGACATCATAAAGACCATTATACTACAGAAATCAACTATCCTATGGAATTTGGGAAAAATAAAATAAAATAATCATTTTTAAATACATAAATAATAATGGAATTCTTTCCAGTTTCATACTATCGACATTGAGCCAGCTTTGAATAGTTCAAAAAATTCAATAGAAAACACGAAACAATAATTCTTCAGGAGAAGCAAAGAACAAAAAAGGGGTTTAGATGAAAATATGTAACAATTGGAATTGCTGGCGTAACTGCATTAGCCACTTATGCTTAGGCACAAGTAATAATGGGTGGGTTGGGGTAGGGTTGGGCGGGTCTAAGTTCAAATCTTAACAATTAATAAAGAAAAGCAAAAATTACGTGTAATGTAGCAGAAGGACAAAAACGCATGTCCAAGCCATTTTAAACTAAGAACATTACATCTTCTAGTTTGTTAGCTCGACAGTGCTGAAGCCAACATCATACATTTTCTTTTTAATATTTTCTGCTTCTCTTTTCAAGTGGTTGCAATGACTGAACACTTAACATCTTTAAAGAAGTTGCCACACATCTAGTCAAATTTTTTTTTGTTAATTCTCTTGTGACACAACATGATAGTTTTCTTAAAATAATTCATGGTTTATCATTACTTGGTCATACTTAACTTCAAAAATCTCAAATTAATATTATAGAAGTTACAATAATGCCAAAACACTTCCAGTATATGACAAAAAAAAAAATTGTTTATTTGATGAGAGATGAAAGTCCATGGGCGGAGAGGGGGTTGGGCATGATATGCACATTGTAATGAAATCTAGCCCTTGCCCTGAACCCTCTTGATAGAAGCTGATAGTTTTAACATCAATGAGCTCATCAATGTTCATAATAACCTGATGTTATGAATCGGCAAAAGGTATAATTTTACCTACTCACATTAACAGCTTAAATGACATACAATTAACCATGCCCATACCTGTGAACCATATGTTGATCCTGAAGATGTTACTTTCCTTTCACCAAGGAATCTGATAAAGCTCCTAGGAATCCGAAAAGACAGGTATCACTTCACTATTTTTCTTGAAAGAAAATAAAGCCATAAATCAGTCGTGCCAACTGGTTTTTTTTTTTTTTGGTACTAACTGAAAAATTAAAAAAAAAAAAAAAAAAAAACAAACTAAGTGTTTTTTTGTAGTCTCTGTGTGATCGTACTAGATCCTACAATCATATCTTGAAGCCAATGGCCTTTGGGCCAATATGGCTCTCCACCCCCAAGTATGGGGTAGTGGATTAGCTCGGGCTCTCAAGTCCCCTTGTCTGCCTCAGTAAAAGTTACCTAGTTAAAAAAGGAAAAACAATCACATCTTCAATCCATTAGTATTGGAAGCTTTTCTTTTCTTTACGGGAGTTGGGGGTGTTGTGTCTTACCCATTGTGTGACCCACAGTCAACTTATAAAACACCCCCTCCCTCTAGATGATGTAAAAGAACAAAATTTGATTCACACGAATGGATAACATTTTAAAGTTTTTTTACATACCATATTCCTCTATCGTCTGCAGCAAAAACCATTGGGCTGCAGTCAAATCCCACTCCTATGGCCATTCTCTCTGAAACAAATAAAACCTGAAAATTCGCAATATACCACAATTTCCATATTGAAATCCAGGTTAGTGGAGTTATGTGAACAAAATGATTATACTCAAGAAAGGTTAACAAGAAAGGATGCTGACCCACATCACGAAGAGGCAAATCACGGAATGCAACATTTTGAGCCAAAGGGGAAGGTCCAACATCGTCAACGAAGTAAATCATAGAATTATGACCTGTACAATATTACAAATGGTAGACATAAGGGAAAAAAACAGTCTCAATCATCTGGAATATAATGGATAGAATCAACCTCTTTTAAAGCTCATATAACTTTCTTTGAGACTGAATGCAGACAACAGATACCAAAAATAATGGATAGAAACAGATAAATTAGAAATTATCTGGCAGTAATAGCAATTTAAGAGCACAAAACATCTCTTTTTCAAATAAGAGAAAATTATTGATAAAGCACACCAAAGGGTAATAGCAGAAATTGTGAAGCAAATATCAACTTTGAGTTCAGTTCCTATAAATGATAGCCAGATAAAGGCAATGAATAGAACAATTAAAATACTCAAGAGTGCCAATAGCTGGCAGTTAAGAATCCTGCTAGCCAATACACGCAGAGAAAAGATATTTCTGACCTACATAAGCTAAGGTATTGCCACTTGGAGACCACTTCACACCAAATGCCCAAGAAAATGAGAGATCAAGCTGAACAATTTGCTGTTTCACCAGAAGCAGGAAATAAGTAAGGCAACACTGTTGTCACTAGAAACAAATGCAGATTGTGTCAAGGAAAATATAATAGCCTGTTCTCCAGTCAATGACATACATGAGGTAAAATAATACTATGGTACTATGAACTAAACATGCTTGAAAAGAAAAATAGTTGCTAGCGCGTAACTAGCATGGTTTCAAATGTCGGAAAAAATTAAAACTGGGAGCTGTTAGGTTTAGTATGTTATTTCATGTTTACAGGTAGTTTCTACCAACAATAGCACAAATATAAGTAACCCCCAGAAACAAATATTGATTCAATAGCTTTCCTTCAACATAATGAAACAAAACAAATTTTAATCCTACAAGGTCAAAGAATAGATCTTGAACCTCTCCAAATTTTGAGTCTGAAGTAGGGCCTGTTCTTGAATCCCTGGAACATTTCCATAGAGACAACAATAAATAATGTATTTGTACAAATCGTAACACAATTTGAGTAAATTCTAATGGCTGACAATGCTTTGCAAATTATATTTGACCTACTTTGTATCAACACCTTTTATAAAGGTGGAAAACACTCGGCATTTTCCATCTGTAGATGTCGTTGCAAGAAAAATCTGTAATTATAAGCACAAAACCAATACTCAGATTCGGTAAATGGCACATTGAAATGATGGGTATTTAGCATCAGCAACTAACAACTAATATCCAGAATACATTTTTACTCACTACCAAAGAGAGGATACAAACTTGTAAAATAATGCAGAAAAAAAATATAGAGAAAGAAATTATAGTCATGTGCTAGAAATAAAAATAAGTAAATGGTTGAATTTCTTGACAAACATGCCCAAAAGAAGTTTAAAATTAGCTCAAATAATCATTGTTGATGGCTAGTAAGTAGTTGAAGCAAAGATATTTTTGATTTATAATAAGCATTGGCTCAAATCCCTTTATGCATGGGTGGCAGTGAATAATAGTCCTCACTTTCTGTTTTACGTTGGATTTTTGTTCTTCTTTTTCTCCCATGGAGGATCGATCTATCATGTATACTCCCAGTGTACACGGGTTGCACCCTTCAATCACTTTATATCCCTAATTCTATTTCAATTACTTTCTTTTTCAACAGGATAATAAGGAACCTAACGAATGGAATTGTTAATTCAGTAAATGCAGAGATCATCGAAGCATAACATGGCAACACCACCCAAAGCTCTTCATCTCCAGCATTGCTTTGTATCCTTGTGTTATACAAACCTTTTGATGACTATGAAATTCTAAAAAAAAAAATTCACTCAAAAGAGGTGTTCAACAAAGTGCATAACACAACTCCAAGGCATAGCTCAATCGGTTCGGGACTGTGCTACATGAAGCGAAGGTCACTAGTTCAAATCCCCCTCCCCACTTGTGTGGATATGTCCAAAAAAAAAAAAAAAACACTTGACTGTAACATCCTTACAAACCTTAGACTTTTCCCCCTAATTACAATTATGTCACATGCCTGACTCCTCAGTTTGAAAGGCAAGACTCTAACTTGGCTAAAATTTAAGAGAGTACCGTTAGAAACCGCATTTTTATCCCATCACTATCCCACCCTGCTGAAGTGGTAGTGCCAATCAACCCTTGATTTTTTTTTAGGATTGATCAAAGGGCTAATTGATACTACTACGTCAGCACGGTAAGATAGTGATGGGATAAAAGTGTAGACTCTAGCATTACTCAATTTAAAATACATTCAGACATTCTAGTTTGCAAGGTTTGACCACACGTTGAGAATCCTTTGAATAAGAAACAAACAAGCAACTACTTTCAAAGTGTAAAAGAAATACATGAAAAATGTCATAAACTGAGAAATTACGCACATTATTGGGATGCCAAGCAACACCAGTCACAGAAGAATCATGTCTTTTCCTTATTAGTTTACTGACCCACCTGAATAACGGCATACCACACACAAATTAGCCAGTGATGACATGCAACTTACAAGATAGTATAACTATGTTAAACCATTTTAACAGGTCTAACCAAAATTTATGCAGGGGAACTATGACCATTTGACCATTACAAGCACAATACTCAAAACAAGCATATTTACATAAAATCAAAGTCCACATGTTCTTTAAAATCAATACAAGTTCTTGATGTTAAATACTCTACAAAAAGTTTTAGAAAATACTCTACAAGTTCTTGATGCTAGCTTCACTGAAAGCATTTCTTTTGCTTCATGTAAACCCTTTAAAAGAAATAAAGAAAAAAAATTGAGAATAGTTTGACGTATCGTGATGATCATTCCTAGCATTTCAAAAAGTTTAATGATACACTCATGAAATTAGGTTACAAATAGACTCTGATCATTAATACAGTAATTGTCTGATAGATTCTGTACCAACATAAATCAAATCAGGCTCATGCTAGGTTATCTGAGATTGGCCAATCCCCAACCCAACCTGTTGTGAAGTAAACATTATTCAAACCAGGCTCAAAACTAAGTCTGGATGCTTCAGCTTAAGCACTATACTAGATAAACCTGGAAAAAAAACTGAATTGATTGAATCCACCATGGTTAAAGCCCTAGAGAGAGCAATACATGAAACATAATAATGATAATAGTCCATCAGTAATTTCTTCATGTAAGGAGAAACCAAGCAAATATCAAGAATTCATAAGCAACTAAGTCGAAGCAAGTGAACAAAGAGTAAGGATACAATGGACCAATTACCAGTTATTTTCTTGCTCATAGTAGCATACACAAACAGTTTTAGCCCCACTCCCAACAGCAAACTTGTTTTCTGGGGTTAAAGAAAAAGGTGACTTCAGCAGTGTTATGCAATATTGCAAGATTGAAGCAAATTCTATAACTATAGTCACAGTTTCTAGGAGAGACTTGAAGGTGACCAACAAAATCATACAACTTCCAAAATATTAGAACAGACACATTTCAAAGTTTTCTGTTGCTGATTTTGACAAAGTAAAACAGCAGCAGGTCTATGCAAGTATAGATATGTTTTATGAAACATGTAAGTCCATTGCAAAACCATGAGTCGTATCAATCACAATAGTAGCAACCAATGCTCGCAATACCACAAACATTATATTACATGTCCTCTGGCATCAAACAATGACGCATGGACCTCAATTGTGTATCTGAAGGCAGGTATATCCGCATATGTCCAGGAGCCAAATTAAGCTAACATTCAAATATTAGGACATGCAGACAGCTTTTCTTGATAAACTGTGACCAACATGAGGTAACAGGTTCAACCTATACGTTTCTTTTTCGAGTACTTTTTCTTTAGGTGTACGCATCTGCTAATATTATCCAACTCTGTGATTTCGGCCATGACATGTCTTTTGTCTTCACAAGTTAAAAAATCCTGCTTCGGATAGTCGATATTTTCATAATTAACATGCCAGAAGAAGTTCACTGGAAATATTTTTAACCCTCAAAAGAGTTAAACTACGCAAATTATAAATCTAATACCCCGCCAACAATGTATCAAATGGATATATCTTAGGTCATAAGGCCAACCATTTTTATTCTCCCAAGTCTGGACACTTCATCCTAGTGGATTATGCATATAATTTTTATCCTGAGGACCTGATGGTTTGAAAAAAGTCAATACACTAAGAAATGTACAATAACCGGCAGAACTTAAATGGTAAGCTAATCAGTAATATAAAGGATCTAAGAACCAATGAAGAAATAAGGAGGAACAGAAGTACTACAATACCTTTTGGACTCCACTGGACACAAAGTGCAGCGCGGTTTAGCCTAAGAATAACAAGGGTTGGTACCCATTCTGATCCTTCAAGGTTCCACACATATCTAGAAACAGAGTTTAATAAATAACTAGTTAAATTGAATTTTTTTTTTATAAGTAGGGGGGAACAAATAAAAAAAAGTAAGACACATTATGTGTGTTCTTTAGAGAGAGAGAGAGAGAGAGAGGAAGAGGGAGAGAGCTCAAAGAGGGACTGATATGAAAACCTCTCCACCTAAATACAAATAACAAATATCTAAAACCATATAGGTTACTCACGAATTTCGATCATGAGATGCGGTAACTATCCTGTTTGACCTTGCACTCCAGTCTATCCCAGAAACAATTTGGTCATGCTGTTTCAGACAGAATGGAAAAAAAATTATGACATTATTCACACAATGTTTTCATCAAAATATTCTAAATGATAAAACCCTGACAACAAAAAGATTCATCAATATGATGTTACTAAATATCAAAGATATTATAGATCAAAGAGAAGAAAGGGGCATGAAGTCCTTCCAACACAGCAGAGACAATTTTACCACTATTAAAGGAAGAGGGCAATCAATAGGTTATCATTTTTCTATTTAACATTCTTCCACAATAAGACCAAGCGAGGCAAATGCTTTGCGTCTCCGTCAGCAAAATGGTGCAACCAAAAAACCTTTTTTTTTTATGTCGGGGAACCTCTCCAAGGCAGGGCCTTTCGGACTCACCCTTGCAGAGTACATCCCGGTCCCGTGCACCGCACCCTTGGAAGTTTCCCTACACGGAACTGGTTAAAACGCTGGATTTTCACCAGGGGGTGTGGCCCCAAAGGATTGTTTGCACCCATGAGGTGTTGAACCTTGGACCTTGAAGGGACGGTGCAACCAAAAAACATAAAACATCAACCTTGGCCATGAGGCCATGTGTTACGCTCAATTCAAGATGTAAACATCTTCTCCCCATACTTGATATAGTAGTAAAACAGAATAGCTGTCAACTCTTTGCAACGTAAATAATGTAAAAGTCTTTTCTACGGAGTGAAATTTTTTGAACAGAGTACCTTTTGAAGAACATGCACCTTTTCCCACTTGTCTTGCAACAATTTGTAGATATGAACTTCATTACTGTTGGGACAAAATGCAACCACTACACAAAAAATAAAAATAAAAATAACAATAATAAGAAACGAAATATATTAAAGCACTGCAATATAGGACCAAAAAAAGAAAAAAATTAAGGCTAGAAAAATTCCAGTCCAAGGATTTGAATAAAAGTCATGGTATACTAAGGCCCTGGAACAAGTAAGTCTTTACAAAGTTTAAAAATAAAAAAATAAAAAAAAAAATAGCACCTGGAAAATAAATGGAACAAATAATAAAGTTGAAGCAAAAATAGCCAAATTCTTCCATGCTATCAAAAAACTCCTCTATTAAAATTCAGCCAACCAGCTTATGTAGTATTCAAAAAATTCAGCGAAAAGAAATATTTGCCGTTCTTTGCACACCTCATATGTATATACAGGATTTGATACAGCCCAGATTGCAAGTGGCTTCCTGAAGAACATTGAGCAGGGAGGAAAGCTTCCCGAGTGTCAACAGACGATTCTGCAGGAGACAGAGATCTCGTGTGACCCTCGCTCGCAGATCGCTAGAGTGAGATTCCAGCAGGACTTCCGTGCGAGATTCGCCCGACAAGTGTTCAAGCGAGATGTTACGGATGGCAAACAGAAAGTTTCACGGGACAAAGATTTCGCGGGATACTCGCACATCCTTGGCTCGAGCAAGACGCGTTTATTTTTAATAAATGATAGTTTGTAATTTTTCTTTCAAGGTTAAAGCCCTAACTCTATTTAAACACCACAAGGCCAGCTTGGTTGACCGGTTGTTGATTATTGTTCATTTTATTCGGTTTATCAATAAGAAACACTCTCAAGAGAGTCTTTCCTTATTTTCCTATAATTCCTAGAATTTTCCTAGGTTTTATAGAAGAGTTGTGAGTTTAATGTTTGCATATTCAACTTTCCACATACTATGTTGCATCAGTTGGTATCAGAGCTCAACTACTTTCCTACCATGGTACAAAGAGGATCAAGTGGAAGAAGACATGCAATTATTGGCGATGTGTATGAATGCAATGAGGCAACAAGTTATTTTATTATTATTATTATTAGATGGGGGTGTTGGGGGAACCAATAGAAGATATTGTATCACAAACCCAATTGCAACTATATGAAGAATAGGTGGAAGACTTGTTTATGATAGAAACCCTACCATATTTTCTTCAACCGGCATTCAATTGCAGTCAAGAATTGTGAATTAATTAAGATAGTAGATTGTTGGTTAACCAAAACAAAAACAAAAAAGGACAACAACAAGAACAACTATGCGACAATGGCAACTAGCCTCTTATGCTCCCTCTCTCTGTTCCTCATCAGTGCAAAAGTAGCTAGGGAAGCAAATCAGCATATGATTAATTATTTTCAAGAATTTTAACATACTGAACAAAGGTTCAGCGCTATACAGTTAGTCAAATTCTCTCAACCTAGGTAATTTTATAACATTGATTTACCATTTGGCACAACACTAGCACCATATCCATCATTTCCTATACATCCTTATGCAAATAAAAACAAGACCAATATTTCTATCATAACTCATATTCAGAGATTTGAATATGTAAAGCCAAATACCCAAAATGCACAGTAAGTGCTACAAAATTATCCCTTGCAGACCAGACTAAAATGTCAGATCGTAACCCTGTTCGTTCACAGTAACTAAAATAATGAAACTACAAAATAAATACCTGAATTAAGCCGTGTACACTAATTTAACCAACCTAAAAAACTCTAAAACTTCGCAAATCTTCCCCACAATTTATCAGGAACCAAACAGTGCACCAGATTAAACAACAGACGATTGTCTAAATCCATCCATTTTCTGGGTGAAAACACCTCAATCGACAATCATCAACCAGAACCAACCATTGACAGTTAATCTAAATATGTCAGACTATAATGTAGTAGAATAATTCAAGCCAGCTAAGCCTCTCGCCTATTCACAATACGCTCTCACAATTGAACAGGAGCCCAAGAGTGCACAAATTAAGAACGGATCAGCGTCTAAATCCACGAACACAACAAAAACTATCAATTTTCTTGCTAAAAACAACTCAATCATCAAATTCCCCCTGTAAAATCGAAACGGATTGGATTCATGACCTGATTTTATTTTCCTACGTTTTCTCGGGAACCAAACAGAATGAAAAAATAAATAATAAAAAACAAAAATCAACGCAAGCAAAAGGAGTTGTAGTAAAAGAGAGAAGAGTAGTAGCATTTACTAGAGAGGTCGGGGCTCCAAGCATGGCATGTGATGCACTGAGCGAACTTGTGCACTGCGATCGCCGCCATTTTTATTTATTTCTCTTTTTTGATCTGATTTTGAAATTTGTACGGAACGGAAGTGAAGATGTAGAGCGAAAGAAACGGGAAAATGTGAAGGGGGAGAGATCTGAGGAGCTTGAAATCAGATCCAGATGGAAAACGAGAGAGAAACAGCGAATTAAAAGTAGGGGCATAGTAGTCCTTTTCATTATGCTAAAGACACGTGTTTGGCACGTGCTAATAGTTTGAGATTTTTTATTATAATTGTTTGTATCTCCTTTTCTCTTGTTTTTCTTTCTTTCTTTTTTTTCTTTTTTTTTTCTTTTTTTTTTTTTAAGTTCCATTTCTTTCCACCAAAAATAATTTTGGAAAAATTTTTCTATATTTTTCGATGATTGGTATGATGAAAATAATAGTCAACCAAAAATATTTTTCGTTTAACGAAAATTCTTCTTCCATTTTTAGAAAATTGTTTCATTTTTTAAAATCATAAACCATTTTCAAAGTTTGATCATCTCATTCTTAAATCGACATATCCAATCAGGACCCAACCAGGATACTATCGAGACCTCGTCGAGACTTAGTTGAGACCCCATTCGGTAGGGGTGTAAAAAAAACTGGGAAACTGGTTGGGAAAAACCGTTAACTGGGGTACCTAGTTTCGGTTACCAATTTTGGGGTTTTTAAATACCCAATTATAACCGAGTATATAATAATAATAATAATATATTTTTTTTTTTTTTTTTTGAATTTAGTATATTTATTATTATTTTTTTACTCTAAGGTTCACAAAAATCATAAAATCACTTATATATTTTCGAATTTAGTATATTTATTAATATTTTTGAATTTTTTTTTTTAATGGGGCACAAAATAGTTCAATTAAGCCCAAAAGTTGGGCCAAATACTTACAATAAGCCCAAAAATTAGGCCCAATACCTGAAATAAGCCAAAAAAAAAAAAAAAAAAATAGAAAACCTGTTACCCAGTTCAGATAACCGGGTACCAACCGGAATCGGCCGGTTATTGTATAACCAATTAACCAGGTACCTAGTTCTGGGTCCCGGTTTTAGCTAATAACCGGGAAACCGGGATTGGGTTTACACTCCTACCATTTAGTTCAGTTGAGACACGGTCGAGACCCTATAGGATTCCATCAGGACTCCATCGAGATTCCACTTGGACTCGATCAAGATTCACAAGACCCGGGCTAAGTTACCACCAGGACCTGATGGGGGGGATTTTTGTAATTTAAAGTTTAATATGATTAAATGAAAAAAAAAAAATATATATATATATATATATATATATATATATATTGTTGGGATGGCACGTGCAATGCACGTGCTTCATTCCCTATATTATGTATCACTATAATTGTTACCATTATAATTTTAATAATATACGTATATTATCCTATAAATAAATTTAATGTCTAGATTATTGAACAAGTATACATAAAAATTTCTGAAAAGTAAGACAATAAAATTGAGTAAATATGATGTACTTAAAGAAAACGAAAGAGGTTTAATTTAGATATTACACGTAAGTTGTTACTTCAAATCAAAGGGTATTGAAAAATATCTGAACTAACATATAGGTACATAACAACATGAGACTCTCATGAAGAAGCATATGAAACTAAATATGAGATTCTCAAAAACATATAACTTATGAATTTTGTTATCAATAAATAATTGGAGTCATCTATACTAGTACTACAGAAGCAACATCAAATTAATATGAAGACAATACATTGATGGAAGGAAGTAATCTTACCATTGACTTAGATTCAAGTTCTCCTCTCAATAATGGGTGCGTTACTCATCCTCTCAAAAATGAGAAGAGAGAATGAAAAAAAAAAAAAAAAAAGGTGCGTTTAAAGCGGAAAAATGGGGAGGGAGGGAGACAGAGAGAGAAATAAGCAGAAAAGTCAAATGAAAACTCTGGAACCTGCTAAAAGACGAAAACAAATGACTTCAATTCCTTTATTCCTCACAACATTAGTTCTATGGGCAAACTAAGTAAGGGCCAAATCGTCATTTTAACACCAAAACAATGCATACCGAAATACTGTCTAGAAGGCGGTGCCAAAAGACGAAAGAAAACGAATCAAATTCATTTATTCCTAACTAATTGAATGGTTCAGTAAAAAATATGAAATGGCAAAATCATAATTTGACAAAGAAAATGTCACTATTTAACCGGAGGGCAAAATGGTAATTTAAATATAAAAGACAAAAATATCCAAACAACATTTTAAATTCATTAGATTCAGGAAGGGAAAATTAGTAGTTTTGCAATCTAAAGAAATGTCAAAAGACAAAAATAACATTATCTAACTAAATCATGATGAACAAAGAATAAGGATAAAATAGTAAATTTAAAGTGCAAAAGAAAAGTTACTATTTGGAAGCCATTCCCACTTTATATATATATATATATATATATATATATATTATTTTCCAAGAAAATATTTTCCGACGAACCTAATATTAATGAAAATGGCAATCAAACTATCCAAAATAAATAAATAAATAATTTTGCTCATTTTAGATTTTGAAAACATGACAAAGTTTTCCTCCAAATTGAGTTGAATGAATTTATTTCAACCTAATTTATAAAAGTGACATGTATCCCTTGAACATTGACTTAAACTGGGTTGGACAATGTTCAGGGGATACATATCACTTTTATAGACTAAGTTGAAGGAAATTCATCCAACCCAATTTAGAGGAAAACTTTGTCCTTGAAAACGGGCAATACTTTTAAATTTTATAATAGGACCCTTTTTTAAAAAAAACTTTATTTCCTTCTATTTTAATGAATTCTCACCAAAGTTTTCGATAAAAATAAGGGTTAAATGCCTTATTCCTTTGTGGTTTAACTTCTTTATTTAGGGTTTACTTTTTATCACATGAGATACATATAGTTTACATAAAAACGAAGATGGTACTTCTGTCTAAATTTCGTCCAAAATTTGACAAAATGCCACATCATCACAAATAACAAATTGACACGTGTCTATTTAATTAATTAAATAATAATATTTTTTTAAAAATTTAAAAATTATATTGAATTAATTCTTTTTTTTAAAAAAAAAAAAAAAATTTGGGGGAGGCTGGATGGCCCCACAAACTTTTTTTTTTAAGAAAAAAAAATTAAATATAATTTTTTAATGTTTTAAATTTATTTTTTTTAAAAAAAAAATTATTATTTTTTAATTAATTACACCATCTCAATTTGTTATTGGTGCTGACGTGGCATTTCGTCAAATTTTAGATAGAATTTAGATAGAGGTACCATCTCCATCTTTAGGCAAAGATCGGTACCTTCTATGATAAAAAATAAATCTTAGGGCGCAAAAAATAAAGAAGTTAAATCACATGGGAAATAAGATATTTAACCCAAAAAATAAAGTAAAAAGGGGAAAAAAAAAGTTTTTTGTTGTAAAATCAAAGAAAATGACAAGACAAGATAAAAAGATTGCAATATGTGAAACTAGTTCTTCAGGAACTATGTATGATTCTTCTCTATTATTGTGTGATTTACATACAACTCAATACTTCTTTTTATAGGCATGAAATCATAATGGGAGGTTAAAGAATATGAAACAAGAGGGTACATCAATGTATTACATGGATGTTATAAGAATTCTAAAAGATGACATGAATGTGTAGAATTTCAAGAGATGGAACTAAATGGTCATTCACCAAATGCATGAATGCATTCATAACACTCCCCCTTGGATGACCATACACTAAGAATATGTCTCGTTAAAACCTTGCCAAGGAAAACCCAGTAGGAAAAAGAGTACAATATTCTTGTGTGCCTTCGTATGCTTTAGGATTACCTCATTAAAACCTTGCAAATGAAAACCCAGTGGGAAAAACCTTAGCGAAGGAAAAAGAGTACAATCAACATAATCATTTTATTCCCCCTCATTAGTATGAAGAGCTTCAATTGTTTATGATGAAAAATCCTTGAGTCGACGCATTCCAATGTTATTCACCAACTTCTTAAATGTTGCAGTTAGTAATGTTTTGGTAAATAAATTTGATAAACTGTCACTTGATCTTATTTGCTTGACATCAATATCACCACTCTTCTGAAGCTCATGTGTATAAAAGAACTTTGATGAAATGTGTTTGGTTTTATCACCTTTGATATATCCTCCTCTGATCTGTGTAATACAAGTAGCTTTATCTTTATATAATATTGTCGGGCAATCTTTGATTGTGGATAAACCGCACTTTTCTCAAATGTGTTGAATTACTGATCTTAGCCATATGCATTCCCGACTTGCTTCATGAATTACAATAATCTCTGAGTGATTTGAAGAAGTAGCAACAAGTGTTTGCTTGACAGATCTTCATGAAATAACAGTACTTCCACATGTAAATAGATATCCTGTTTGAGATCTACCTTTATGCGGATAAGAAAGAAAACCCACATCTGCATATCCAACTAATTGTGAATTTGAACCTCTTGAATAAAATAATCACATGTCAGTTGTTCCACGAAGATAACGTAGAACATGCTTGACTCCATTCCAATGCCTTCGAGTTGGTACAAAACTGTATCTTGCTAGTAAATTAATTGAAAATGCAATATCAGGTCGTGTGCAATTTGCAAGATACATCAGAGCACCAACAACACTAAGATATGGATCAAAAATTTCTTCGTCATCTTCTCGAGGGCGAAAAGGGTCTTTTTTTACATCAAGTGACACTACAAAAAAACTGTTATTTTCTGACGTGGCAAACAGTACATAATTTTTGCCACGTCAGCATTTTCTAACATGGCAAAAAATGCCACGCCAGAAAATTCTGACGCGCCAAACTGGTGCGTCAAAAATTTCTAACACACTAGTATGATACATCAGAAATTTCTGACACACCAAAGTGGCACGTCAGAAATTTCTGACGCACCAAACTGCCGCGTCCGAATTTTCTGATGCACCAAATTATTGCGTCAGGAAAAAAAAATGTCCGAAATTTTGAAAATTTTCTCTCTTCTTATTTTCCCTCCACTTTTTTCCTCTTTTTATTCTTCCCTCCTCATTTATTTTTCCCACACTCTCTCTCCCTCCTCATTCATTTATTCTTCCCTCCTAATTTCCCACGGTAGATTGAAGAAATTAGGCAGAAGAAGGAGAACAAAAAGAAAAGGAGAAGGGAGGAAGAAAAAGAAAGGGAGAAGAGAAGAAGAAGAAAAAAAAAAAAGAAGAGAAGAAGAAGATCGAGGAAGAAGATGGTGCAGAGATCGCACCATCTCGATTTGCACCATGGTGTGCAGAGATCGATCTCTGCACACCATGGTGCAGAGATGATGCGATCTCTGCACCATGGTGCAGCGCACGGCTGCAGAAAATAGTTGTGTTTCTCAACACAGTTATTTTTTTATCTGTGTTGAGAAACACAGATCTGCACGGCAGCGTGAGGGAGCTGCCGTGCAGAGGAATTCCCAAAAAAAAAATATATTAATTAATAAATTTTTAATTCAAAAAAAAATTCCAGGAAAAAAAAATTAATTTTTTAATTTTCTGACGCGCGTCAGAAGTACCACGTCAGAAAATTTTCTGACCTGGTAGTTCTCACACGTCAAAAAATTCTGACATGTCAAATTTGAAACGTCAGAAAATAATTTCTAGCGTGTCACAATTTAACACGTCAGAAATTTCTGACGAGTTGAAACTTGACACGTCAGAAATTTTCTATTTCTGACACTTATAATGTTCACGCGTGAAACACGTCAAAAAGTCCCCGTCAGGGACGTTTTCTGACGTGTCAGACTACCTGACACATCAGAAAAAGTTCGTCAGAAAAAATACAATTTTTTGTAGTGTGATCGAACAACCATTAGAGTGCTCAAAGGATGAGCTTTCTCTATGAAAAAGTGCTTCAGGACTTTTTGTGTGTATGTTGATTGATGAACAAGAATTCTATTTGGAAAATGTTCAATTTGTAAGCCAAGGCAAAATTTTGTCTTTCCAAGATCTTTCATCTCAAACTCATTTTTTAAATACGTTGCAGTTTTTATGAGCTCTTCTGAAGTCCTAACAAGATTTAAATCATCTACATAAACTACAATGATAGCAAATTCAGATTCTGATTTCTTAATGAAAACGCATGGACAAATTGGATTATTCTCAAATCCTTCTTTCAATAGATATTCACTAAGACGTTTGTACCACATGCGTCCGGATTGCTTTAACCTATATAAAGATCTTTGTAGCTTGATAGAAAAAATACTTCGGCATTTCGAATTATATGCTTCAGGCATTTTGTATCCTTCAGGGATCTTCATGTATATATCATTATCAAGTGATCCATATAAATATGCTGTAACCACATCCATTAAACGCATATCCAAATTTTCTGTAACTACCAAGCTAATCAAAAATCTAAATGTAATTGCATCCACTACAGGGAAATATGTTTATTCATAATTAATACCAGGTTTCTGCATGAAACCTTATGCAACAAGTCTTGCTTTGTATCTCACAATTTCATTTTTCTCATTTCGTTTTCGTACAAATACCCACTTGTATCCAACAGGCGATACACCTTCAGGTGTTTGGACTACAAGTCCAAATACTTCATGTTTTGCTAGTGAGTTCAATTCTGCCTGAATTACTTCCTTCCACATTGGCCAATCATTTCTACGTTGACATTCTTTGATGGTTTGTGGTTTAATATCATCATTACTTCTGGTAATGTCAAATGCAACTTTAAACGAAAATATGTTGTCGACAACAATTTTGTTTCTATCCAATATTTCTCTTGTACTTGCATAATTTATTAAGATCTCATTATTTTTAGGTACCTGTTCTTCTTCAGGGGGTAACTCTTCAGGAAATTCCTCTTCAAGAGGTTCCTCTTCGGGGGATTCCTTTCCAGGAGAATTTTGTACAGAAAGTTCGGATGGATCAATTTTCGTTGCCTGTTTTGTGGGTAAGGCCTCTTTAGGAGCACCGATTTCATTTCCTTGTGCTTTTCTCTTCCGGGGAATCTTATCATTGGCACCAATAGGTCTTTCACGCTTCAGGCGTGCCTTAGACTCATTTGTTGCTGTATTAATTGATTGTCCTACAGAGATTTCTATTTTCGTTGGAGTATTAGCAGCTGGAATGTGAGACTTAACTATTTTTTTGTTGTTAGTAAATGCATCCGGCAATTGATTTGCAATACTCTGCAAATGAATGATTTTCTGAACTTCTAGTTCACATTGATTTGTACGATGATGAAAATGAAATAATGTCGAATTATTCCAAGTGATTTCTTGTCGTGCTTCTGGCAATGACTTTTCTCTCCCTAGTGATGAGAATATGTTTTCATAAGCAAAGGTCGAGCAATTAACTGAAACCGTTTAATAAACGATTCAGCTAAACCATTTTGAGTATGAGTATGAGCAACAGGATATTCAACATTAATTCTAATTGACATGCAATAGTAATAAAATGATTGAGATGTAAATTCATCCGCATTATCCATCCGAATAGATTGAATTTAATAATCCGAAAATTGTGCTCGTAATTTAATTATTTGAGCAAGAAGTTTAGTAAATGCAATATTATGAGTAGAAAGTAAGCAAACATGTGACCACCTAGTTGATTCATATATTAAAACCATAAAATATCTAAATGGCCCACATGGAGGGTGAATCAGCCCACATAAATCCCATTGAATTCTTTGTAAAAATAATGGAGATTCAACAATTACCTTAGAAGGGGATGGTTTGATAACAAGTTTACCTTGAGAACATGCAGCACATGGATAATCCTTTGGTAAAAGAATCTTCTGGTTCCTTAAGGGATGTCCATGAGAGTTCTCAATTATTCGACACATCATAATTGTTCCTGGATGTCCAAGATGATCATTCCAAAGCATAAACATCTTTGGATTAGAGTACTTTTGGTGCATCACAACATGTGATTCAATTGTTCTTATTGTTGTATAATACAACCCGGAAGAGAAAGCAGACAGTTTTTCCAATATGAGCTTCTGGCCCGAAATTATTGAAGTAATATAAAGATATTCGTCACTGCCTTCATTAGTGGTTTCAACATGATAACCATTTAGACGAATATCTTTAAAACTGATTAAATTTCTTCTAGATTTAGAAGAATACAAAGCATCATCAATACAAAATTTTGTTTTTTTGGCAATATGATATTCGCTCTTCCAGAGCCTTCGATTAGGTTTGATGAACCTGATATTGTATTGACACTAGCTTTTTTAATATCAAGTATTGAAAATATTTCTTATTTCTAAGAATTGTGTGCATTGTACAACTGTCTGCTAGACACAAATCTTCACCAATCATCTTGGAATTAATCATTCCATCAATATGACCCATACCTCCATATAGAAACAAAATATATATTAAAATTTTATTAATAAAAAAGAAAATAACAAAATACAATTAAATTTGGCAATGTAAACATACTGTGATTAAGACACAATGAAAATATTTTAATTGTTGTAGACATATTCATCACCAATCAAAAGATCAGTTTTTGTGTTAGAGTCTACAAAGAAATCAGAAATATCAAGATAAATATTACCCTCTCCATTTAGAGTATCAAGAAAAATTGGAGAATCTTCAGGATTACTGTGATTAGCAAAATTCATTTCAATCGCCTTTTCTTTTATAGAGGTTTGATATAGGTCTACCAGATGTTTAGGCGTACGA
>NC_081545.1:16800327-16805386 GCF_901000735.1 Corylus avellana | reverse complement strand
GAAGGAGAAGAGAAGAAGATCGAAGAAGAGAGATTTTTGATTTGAAGAAGCTCTAATTTGGTTTATTTTGATTTGATTTGAGAGATTTTTTATTTTTGATTTGAAGAGAAGAAGATCGAAGAAGCATAAGGTTTATTTTTTGATTTGGGTTTTTGATTTTTTGAAGATTTTTTGGGTTTGGGTTTCTGAAAATGGAGGAAATAAGAGTGAAAATGGAAGAAAGAAGAGAGAGAGACAGTGAAAATGGAGGAAAGAATAGATTAGGTAGAGAGCTTGGGGAAGAAACGTACCAAACTTATATATATATATATATTATTTTAATTGAAAAATAATATAAATTAATACATTTTTTAATTGAAAATAAAAATCAGAAAAAATTTTAAAAAAAGAAAAATTATTTTTTTTAATAATTTTAAATTATGGACGTGTCAAAATTTGACACGTCAGAAAATTCTGATGTATTACATCTGACACGTCAGAATTTAAATTTTCTGACGTGTTAAATCTAACACGTCAGAAATTTTCTGTTTCTAACACCCATAATCCTAACGCCTGAAACACGTCAAAAATGCCCCGTCAAGAGGATTTTCTGACGTGTCAGGCTACCTGACACGTTAGAAAACTTATGTCAGCAAAAAATTGATTTTTTGTAGTGTGAGTTGTATGTAAATCACTCAATAATAGAGAAGAATCATGCATAGTTCCTAAAGAACTAGTTTCACATATTGCAATATCTTTATCTTATCTTGTCATTTTCTTTGATTTTACAACATGTTATTAGTATGAAGCTCTAATCAATTGTTGTGTTCTTTTGATCTTCAACATCAAAAGCTATCTGTGAGGTATTCTCAATTCATTATAAGTTTCTTTAACATTTAATAATCTTATTATCTATTTTGTTAATTAACATTCTAACATATGCTTAGAAATTTTTTGTGTTTTAAGAATCATATTATAACATTTGCATATTATAATTCGTGTGAGATTTATATGAACTAGAATGTTATCATACTAATGCTATGAATATGATGTCTTATAATTTTATATGCCTGAAGTATATAAAAACTGAGTACCTTACGGTAAAGAATTTCTTAACCTTGTGGAATAATTTAAGGGAGATATTCGAGTACCAGAAGACAGTTATCCTCCCAAAAGCTCGTTATGATTTGGTGCACCTGAGGTTGCGAGATTTCAAGAGTGTCAATGACTATAACTCTGAACACTTTAAAATCAGCCCACAATTAAAATTGTGTGGAGAAAAAGTCACTGATATGGATATGTTAGGAAAAAAAAAAAAAAAAAAAAAACATATACCACATTTCATGCCTCAAATGTGCTCCTGCAGTGTCAATATCGTGAGCATAATTTCACAAGATATTCCGAACTGATATCTTGTCTTCTAGTGGGTGAGCAAAACAACGAGCTATTAATGAAAAATCATCAATCTCGTCTAACGGGTTCTACACCATTTCCTAAAGCAAATGGAACATCATTTCATGGTAATAAAGGAAACCATGGTCGTGGACGTAGATGTGGTAGAAAAAAAATTTATAGAGGTCAAGGGGAACGTACTCATAATTCTTATAAAAGAAATGCTTCATACCACCAGAAGTAGAACTACACTGAGGCGAAACAAAATGAAAACAAAGGTTTACAGAATAAACCTACAAAGAACTATGAAGATAAATGTTACATGTGTGGTATGAAAAGACATTGGTCACGTACCTGTCGTACGCCTAAACATCTGGTAGACCTATATCAAGCCTCCATAAAAGAAAAGGTGATTGAAATGAATTTTGCTAATCACAGTAATCCTTAAGATTCCCCAATTTTTCTTGATACTCTAAATGGAGAGGGTAACATTTATCTTGATGTTTCTGATTTCTTTGTAGACTCTAACACAAAAACTGATCTTCTGATTGGTAATGAATATGTCTACAACAATTAAAATGTTTTCATTGAGTCTTAATCACAATATGTTTACATTGTCAAATTTAATTGTATTTTGTTATTTTCTTTTTGATTAATAAAATTTTAATATATATTTTGTTTCTATATAGAGGTATGGGTCATATTGATGGAATGATTAATTCCAAGATGATTGGTGAAGATTTGTGTCTAGCAGACAGTTGTACAACGCACACAATTCTTAGAGATAAGAAATATTTTCAATATTTGATATTAAACAAAGCTAGTGTCAATAAAATATCAGGTTCATCAAACCTAATCGAAGGCTCTAAAAGAGCAAATATCATATTGCCAAAATGAACAAAATTTTGTATTGATGATGTTTTGTATTCTTCTAAATCTAGAAGAAAGTTAATCAGTTTTAAGAATATTCGTCTAAATGGTTATCATGTTGAAACCACTAATGAAGGCAGTGACGAATATCTTTATATTACTTCAATAATTTCGAGCCAAAAGCTCATATTGGAAAAACTACTTGCTTTCTCTTCTGGGTTGTATTATACAACAATAAGAACAATTGAATCACATGTTGTGATGCACCAAAAGTGCTCTAATCCAAAGATGTTTATGCTTTGGAATGATCGTCTTGGACATCCAGGAACAATTATGATGTGTCGAATAATTTAGAACTCTCATGGACATCCCTTAAGGAACCAGAAGATTCTTTTACCAAGTGATTATCCATGTGCTGCATGTTCTTAAGGTAAACTTGTTATCAAATCATCCCCTTCTAAGGTAATTGTTGAATATCCATTATTTTTACAAAGAATTCAAGGGGATATATGTGGGCCGATTCACCCTCCATGTGAGTTATTTAGATATTTTATGGTTTTAATATATGAATCAACTAGGTGGTCACATGTTTGCTTGCTTGCTACTCGTAATATTGCATTTACTAGACTTCTTGCTCAAATAATTAGATTACGAGCACAATTTTCAGATTATTCAATTCAATCTATTCGGATGGATAATGCGGATGAATTTACATCTCAAGCATTTTATTACTATTGCATGTCAATTAAAATTAATGTTGAATATCCTGTTGCTCATACTCATACTCATAATGGTTTAGCTGAATCGTTTATTAAATGACTTCAGTTAATTGCTCGACCTTTGCTTATGAAAACATATTCCCATCACTAGGGAGAGAAAAGTTGTTGCCAGAAGCACGACAAGAAATCACTTGAAATAATTCGACGTTATCTCATTTTGATCATCGTATAAATCAATGTGAACTAGAAGTTTAGAGAATCATTCATTTGCAGAGTATTGCAAATCAATTGCCGGATGCATTTACTAACAACAAGAAAATAGTTAAGTCTCACATTCTAACTGCTAATACTCCAACGAAGATAGAAATCCATGTAGGACAATCAATTAATACAGCAGCAAATGAGTCTAAGGCATGCCTGAAGCGTGGAAGACCTATTGGTGCAAAGGATAAGATTCTCTAAAAGAGAAAAGCACAAGGAAATGAAATCGGTGCTCCTGAAGAGGCCTTACCCACAAAACAGGCAAAGAAAATTGATCCATCCAAACTTTCTGTATAAAATTCTCCTGGAAAGGAATTCCCCGAAGAGGAATCTCCTGAAGAGTTAACCCCTGAAGAGAAACAGGTACTTGAAAATAATGAGATCTCAATAAATTATGTAAGTAGAAGAGAAATATTGGATACAAACAAAATTGTTGTCGACAACATATTTTCATTTAAAGTTGCATTTGACATTACCAGAAGTAATGATGATATTGAACCACAAACCGTCGAAGAATGTCGATGTAGAAATGATTGGCCAATGTGGAAGGAAGCAATTCAGGCAGAATTGAACTCACTAGCAAAACGTGAAATATTTGGACCTATAGTCCAAACACCTGAAGGTGTATCGCTTGTTGGATACAAGTGGGTATTTGTACGAAAACGAAATGAGAAAAAATGAAATTGTGAGATACAAAGCAACACTTGTTGCACAAGGTTTCCTGCAGAAACCTGGTATTGATTATGAAGAAACATATTCCCCTGTAGTGGATGCAATTACATTTAGATTTTTGATTAGCTTGGTAGTTACAGAAAGTTTGGATATGTGTTTAATGGATGTGGTTACAACATATTTATATGGATCACTTGATAATGATATATATATGAAAATCCCTAAAGGATGCAAAATGCCTGAAGCATATAATTCGAAGTCCCGAAGTATTTATTCTATCAATCTACAAAGATCTTTATACGGGTTAAAGTAATCCGGACGCATGCGGTATAATCGTCTTAGTGAATATCTATTGAAAGAAGGATTTAAGAATAATCTAATTTGTCCATTCATTTTCATTAAGAAATCAGAATTTGGATTTACTATCATTGCAGTTTATGTAAATGATTTAAATCTTGTTGGGACTTCAGAATAGCTCATAAAAACTGCAATGTATTTAAAAAATGAGTTTGAGATGAAAGATCTTGGAAAGACAAAATTTTGCTTTGGCTTACAAATTGAACATTTTCCAAATTGAATTCTTGTTCATCAATCAACATACACACAAAAAATCCTAAAGCACTTTTATATGGAGAAAGTTCATCCTTTGAGCACTCTAATGGTTGTTCGATCACTTGATGTAAAAAAAGACTATTTTCGCTCTCGAGAAGATGACGAATAAATTCTTGATCCTGAAGTACCATATCTTAATGTTGTTGGTGCTCTGATGTATCTTGCAAATTGCACACGACCTGATATTGCATTTTCAGTTAATTTACTAGCAAGATACAGTTCTGCACCAACTCGAAGGCATTGGAATGGGGTCAAACATGTTCTACGTTATCTTCGTGGAACAACTGACATGTGATTATTTTATTCAAAAAGTTCAAATTCACAATTAGTTGGATATGCAGATGCGGGTTTTCTTTCTGATCCGCATAAAGGTAGATCTCAAACAGGATATCTATTTACATGTGGAAGTACTGCTATTTTATGGAGATCTGTCAAGCAAACACTTGTTGCTACTTCTTCAAATCACTCAGAGATTATTGCAATTCATGAAGCAAGTCGGGAATGCATATGGGTAAGATTAGTAATTCAACACATTCGAGAAAAGTGCGGTTTAT
>NC_081545.1:16746470-16800227 GCF_901000735.1 Corylus avellana | reverse complement strand
GACATGTCAAAATTTTTCTGACGTGTCAAATTTTGACACATCAGTAAATTTCCTAACGTGTTAATTTTGACACGTCAGTAATTTAAAATTATTAAAAAATAATAATTTTTCTTTTTTAAAATTTTTTCTGGATTTTTTTTTTCAATTAAAAAATTTATTAATTTAAATTGTTTTTCAATTAAAATAATATATATATATTTTTTTAAGTCTGGTACGTTTCTTCCCCAAGCTCTCTACCTGATCTCTTCTTTCCTCCATTTTCACTCTCTTTCTCTCTCTCTCTCTCTCTTATTTCCTTTATTTTCAAAAACCCAAACCCAAAAAATAAAAAAAAAATCAAAAAATAAACCTTATGCTTCTTCGATCTTCTTCTTTACAAATCATAAACAAAGAATCTCTCAAATCAAATTAGAGCTTCTTCAAATAAAAAATCTCTCTTCTTCGATCTTCTCTCTTCTCCTTTTTTTTTTTTTTTCGCTTCTCTCTCGCTTCTTCCTTTGTTTTTTCTTGATCTCGCCGCGGCAAGAGAGAGAGATTGAGAGAGAAGAGGGAGATTCAGAGAGAAAAGGGAGGTTTAGAGAGACTGAGAGAGAAGATGGAGCTTTCGTAGTGATGCGTGCAGAGAGAAGAGGGAGATTGAGATAGGGAAAGAAGATGGAATTAAATAAGAAAAGTAGATCTGGGAGGAAGAATAAATAATTAAAGAGGGAAAGAAGAGGGAAAATTAAAGTTGAATGGCCCACTAATTTTTTTTTCTAATCGACTAGTTTTAGCACGTCAGAAATATTATATATGGTCCATTTCTGACGTGCTGAAACCAGCACGTCAGTTTTTTTTTTTCCTTTTTTTTTTTATCAGGTATATATATATATAAACCTGATAAAAAAAAATTAAGAAATATTGACGTGCTGGTTTTAGCACTTTAGAAGAAATATATATATATAAAATTAAAAAAAAAAATTAAGAAATATTGATGTGCTGATTTTAGCACGTCAGAAATATATAATATAAATATTTAAATATTAATTTATTTAAATAAAATTTTAAAAAATAAAATTGAATTTAGATTTCTTGACGTGTCAAATATTGACACGTCAGGAAATCCTGACGTGTTGAATGTGACACGCCAATAAATATTGACGTGTAGTATTCAACACGTCAAAAAAAAAAAATTTGTTGACGTGCCATTTTCAGCACGTTAATAATTACTGACGTGACAAAAATTAGTTACTGTTTGTCACGTCAGTAACCATCATGTTTTTTGTAGTGTCGATGCTGCTTATAGGCGTGGAATCGCGTAATAGGAGGTTAAGAAATATATGAAAACAAGAGAGGTACATCAATATATTACATAAGATGTATGGAATTCTGAAAGATGACATGAATGTGTAGAATTCCAAGAGATAGAACTAGATGGTCATTCACCAAATGCATGAATGCATTCATAACATTTTTTTTTTCTCTGTTTTTCTATAGCAAATAAGGAAATGATACATGGATTAAAACACTAAAATTGGGTATGCTCCCTAACAACATACCCAAAAATTAAATTACATGCAAGAAATACAAATAAAAAATAAGAAATTGATCACAAAATAAGATGGTCCTCTCAATAAAGACCACTAAAAGTGGTTTAAGAATCAAAACAGAATTAGCGGTAGAGATATTACTGTCTCGAGATCCTTCAACCCTACTTGAATTCCTAAAAGAGACATAGACAAAGACATGACCGATGGATGACGAGAGGCAAAATGGCAGGTGGCTATGGGAGGCTGGAGTGCCAGTGGAAGCAGTGAAGTGGTGCATTGGAGGCTGGGTCCATCGAAGAACATATTTAGCTTTAAAGCAATCCAATTTGAAACCTTGACAAAACTAACTATCGACGCAGGGGGAGGGGCGGGGGGGACGGTGCGGCGAAGATCATGGTTGGGAGGGAGATCGGTGTCATGGTGAAGCCTCGATGCTAAGGTTGCAATTTTGGGCTGGATAAGTCGCACAAAACTATATATGGATAAAGCCTCATGAGAGGCGCAAAAAAAAAAAAAAAAAACCGAGGAGGAGGAGGAGGAGAGGACACTTCTCTTCTCCCAAGCAAGGAACCAGTGACGGCTAGGTTTGTGGAGAAGGAGCAGTGGCTTTTAGAGAGAGAGAGAGAGAGATGATGATGTGCATAAATGGCATTTACTTGAGG
This sequence comes from Corylus avellana, assembly GCF_901000735.1. Taxonomy (NCBI): domain Eukaryota; kingdom Viridiplantae; phylum Streptophyta; class Magnoliopsida; order Fagales; family Betulaceae; genus Corylus; species Corylus avellana. The sequence continues at coordinate 16,798,036 of NC_081545.1, read as the reverse complement.
GAAAAAAAATAAAGAAGTTTACCGCCATTTCTTTTCCTGCATGGCCACTTCAGTAATTGCAATAAGTGCAATGGTTATGTTATAAAGAATATTAAATGAAGAGGATCCTTTTCCATTTCAAATCCTCTTTCATTTTCTCTATTTAGTGTATTATCATTGTTAAACTTTTTGGACAATACTACTCTTCAAAATACACTAAATAAAATAAATAAAGGGGATTTGAAATGGAGAGTATCATTTTCCCACCATCTATTATATTGATAAGACACTACCAATCTATTATTTATTTATTTATTATTATGAGAAAAGTTCACATACTCTTCTCAAACTACTATCCAATTGACTATGTTCCCCCTAAACTTTAAATTGCGACAATGTACCCCCAAACTACCAAAACATTATCAATGTCCCCCTTATTGACGAAACTACCCTTAGTAAAATTAAAAAAAAAAAAAAATACTAAAATTTCTGGAAAAACCTAAAATAAAAAAAAAAGAAATCTTTATAAATTTCGATTTTTTTTTTCATATAAAAATTGAAAATTTTTCGTTTGTTTTTTTGTTTTTTTTTTTTTAAAAAATGTTTTCTTTTATAAATTTTAAATAAAAATTTCCGTTTTTTTTTTAAAATAAAATATTTTCGTTTAATTTTTTTTTTTTTTTCATTTTGAACATTTTAAAAAAAAATCTAAAAAATAAAAAAAATTAGTTTTTTTTTTAAAATAAAATTTCGGTTTAAAAAAAAACCTTTTAAAATTAAATAATTAAAAAACAATTAAAATTTTCGCTTAATTTTTTTTTTTTTGAAATTTTAGGGGTATTTTTGTCATATTGATAAATATATAGGGGCATTTTGATCTTTTTGCTAGCTTTGGGGGGATATTGACAGTATTTTAGTAGTTTGGGACGTACATTATCGCAATTGAAAGTTTGGAAATGACATTATCAATTAGGTAGTAGTTTGAAGGGGGTATGTAAACTTTACCCTATTATTATTATTATTATTATTATTTTTGAATTGAGTATGTTGGGTATAATGTAATTTATTTGGGAAAAGTCTAAATTCTATTTCAAACTACTACCTAATTGACAATGTCCTTCTTAACTTTTAATTGAAATAACACCTCTTAAACTATTAAAAAGTTGTCAATGTCTCTCCAACAAAGAATCTACCCCCAATACAATATAAAGAAAAAAAAAAAAAAAATCTAAAGCTAAAAGTTAAAAAAAGAAAAAAGAAGGAAAAATACAACTAAAGCTTTACCAACTGCACGATTTCTTCAGTTAAGAGACAATCTCAATGTTTTTCTTTTTCCATAAATGAAAAGAAGCAGACCAGTTTATTAGTAGTGTAAGCCAAAAACAATAATTGTGTTATTGTCTGTTTGTTTAGATTTTTCCCAATTTATTTAAAGGAAAAGGAATAGAACGACTTTACTCTTGAGTACTTGTTTCAGTAGATGTGTCATGAAGTGTGTGCCTTCTTTTTCGGATATGATAGATTTTTTATATGTAAATTTGTAATCTCTAGGATATTTTTGATTCTTAGAGTCTGTTTGTGATTGTGTTTGAGATAATCTGCTAGGAATTTCTTTAAGCAAACCAAATTGCATGAATATGAGAAGTGCTATCATATTGGGATCGGGAAATTAAAAAGCCATCCTAAAACTAAATCCATTTTATAATTAGTATAAACATATAGCCTACCTTCATGTATTCTAATTAGACACCCACTCCTAAGGAGGATGATCATTTACAAATCACTATTTCTTTACAGCTATATAAGTGTCATTATGTTTGAGAAATGCCACGCTTCTCAAAATTTGCTCTTCAAATGTCACAATTCTATGTAATTTATTATTTTGAAAAATGTGTTACAATCTTATTATTTGGGGAGCAAATTTTGGAGAAAGCTTTTGGGAGATGTTGCATTCCTCTTACGTTTACACTAATTGCTCATCGGATTTAACTGAACTAACTCTTAGAAGATGGTCGGTCTGCCCTAATTCGATATATGAACTAGAGGAATCAGAACATGGACCATTAATACTCATGCTTTGGGTTCTGCTGGGATTCTGCCAAAAGTGATTCCTTGTGGTATTATATTTGGAATTATTGGCTGAAAATCCTCGATCAGAAAGTAGGTCTTGAACATTAGGTCTTGAACATTAGTTCGGCCTTCAAGCATGCTCACTACTTGGGACATTTTTGGCCTAAGAGTTGGAGAAGCATTGGTGCACAAGAGTGCCACATTTAGCATCACCATTGCCTCCTCTGATGAATATTCTGAACCCAAGGCTGGATCAACCAACTCCGATAGACCGCCTCTCTCTTGCAGAACATAGGCCTAGAAGAAGTCCAAAATCAAAAAGAGAAAAAGAAAGGTTAACTTGAGAAAACAATAACTAATTCAATATGAGGACATTGTATTATGTTAGGAATCATTTGGAACTTAAGAAAAAAAAAAAAAAAACTAGGATGGGAATTATGGAAACAAATAATAACAATGCAATCAAGAAAGTGCATTCTTGATCAGAAAAATAAAATTCAAAATTGAGTATGCATTAATGTGAAGAGTGAGAGAGAGAGAGAGAATAAACTACATCAATCATAATTTACAAAGAATGTGATTAGTTAGAAATTTGTGAATCATTGACTCAAAGACTTCTAAAGAAACTTGGAGATCATTTGTGATATTGGCAAGTTTATGGGGATATCAACAAATTATTATACGATGAGAGATAAAAATCAAGCAGAGAATGCATATATTTTTAATGTAACTTGAAAATATTTGCATCCACCTGTTGTGGTCTCAATGTTTAGACAGGTAAAGTACTAAAAGGAAATATCACACCTCTAAGGAATGAAAAAGAAACAAATTATGAAGCTATTTTAATTACCCAATCAAGAAGGTAAACAAATTCTTCCTCTGGCTTATAGTTTGTGTTGCTCTTTCCACTGACAATTTCTAATGCAACAACTCCGAAGCTATAAACATCTGCTTTGTCAGTCAAGTAACCACGCATTGCATACTCGGGAGCCATATAACCACTGCATAATCAAACAATACAAAGGTTTTTCATATAGAATGTGACATCCTAGAACGTTAGTTCCATATGAGAAAGATGAATTGCACACATTGAGTGGGTAAATTATTAAGGTGTTCATATGTGCTAAGCTCCATATTGGTTCTTTACTATATGAGACTAGTATTTATAAGTGATTTTACAGAGCTCTAATTGTAACTTAACTAGTGCTTTTGGAGTGATAGAGCAAATATAGCTAGTGCTTTTCATGAATCCTTACAAATGGTATTAAAGCAACCTTAGTTAGTCCTGCATTGGGTGGGTGGATTACCGCATTGAGTGGGTAGATTATAAAGGTGCTTATGAGTGTTAAGTCCCACATTGGTTTTTTCCTAGATAAGATTGGATTTTATAAGGGTTTCTAAGGAGCTTGAATTGCAACTTGATTAGTCCATTTGGAGTGATAACGTAAATGTAGCTAGTGCTTCATTGAGTCGTTACATAGAACCTGTAGTTTCACTATTAAATTGACATGCATAGGTATCAAGTCTGAGGGAAAAGATGTTCAAGGGCCCTGTAATGAGAGATTGGAAGGTAAAAGTTAAACACCAAGAAATTCTCTATAATTTCTTTTTACCAACTAGAGGAAACACAGGTCAATGTCTCCTAAAATGATAGCATGTCTTATAATTGCCATGATAAATGTAGATAAGTAAATAACCCTAGACAAGTTAAGTGCTGGAAAAAGAAGAGTGTTAATATATTATGTTCTTATGGAAGAACTTACATGGTTCCAGCAATCCGGGTGCTGATATGGGTATTGTCATCTTCATTTAGCTTTGCCAAACCAAAATCAGAAATTTTAGCGTTGAAATCTTTGTCAAGCAACACATTGCTTGTCTTTATATCCCTATGCACAATTTTCAACCTTGACTCCTCATGGAGGTAGGCCAAACCTCTAGCTATACCTAGGCAAATTTTCTGCCTGGTAGGCCAGTCCAGTTTCTTTCTGCACATTGTGTCCTTCCCTGTATATGGTTAAAAAAAAAAAGCAAAATCAAAGTTTCAATGCCTTTTAAGACTAATAGTGCATAGCGTATGTGATATACATGTCTTAGATGGTTGAAAGAACTTACCAAAAAGTGCACGAGATAGACAATTATTTTCCATGTGCTCATAAATCAGCAACAACTGGTTCCCTTCAACACAACATCCATAGAGCTTTACAAGATTTGGATGTTTTTGTGCAGATATCATGCCAATTTCATTAAGAAATTCTCGATTTCCTTGCTTAGATTTTGATGACAGTTGCTTCACTGCAATTACAGTACCATCTGATAACAGACCCTATTTCAAAAAGTAGAGTCTCACTATTAGACTCAGCATCAACAAATGAAAATCATGCAAAAGCACATGCAAATTCCATATCACTTGAGTATCATACATCCAAGCCATGCTTCTTTTTCAATGATTTTGCTCTTTTTGAGCCTCTACGCTATCAGCTTTTAATGTCCAGAAATTATAAGAGTGAAAGATCATAATCAATAAATAATTTTGAAAAGCTATTCTAAATTCTTTGGGATATATGGATAACTCTTATAAATAAAACTCATTAAAAATCTTTCCGACAATGAATTTGGGCTGTGATATTTCACATGCTGGGATGAATAAACTATGCGTTATACATTTATAATTACGTTCCCTCAAAATTCATTTTCTACAGGATGTGAAACAGATTCTGGATATCAAGAAGGAAACAACAAGATCAAAATTTTCGCAAGTCAATTGCGAAGATGTTAAAGAGACATGTATCATATTTATCTGCTTATTTGCAATGGACTCAATCTAATACAAGAGAAACAAAAAAATACCTTGTAAACAGAACCGAAACCACCTTCACCAAGTTTGTTAACTGGATCGAAGTTCTTGGTGGCAGCTCTGATCTGTTGTAATGTAAATAATCCTGTTTGCAGATCTATACCTCTAAGCTCTGGCCAGAATGTAGTATTGAATGTCAATAGAGAGAAGATATTGAAAACTGTCTTGTATATTCTTTTGCTAACTATGCATACAAATTATGTTGAATGATGCAGCAAAGAAAAATAAAAATAAAAAAAATTCAAGAGAATATATGGAGTAGGGACACTTTTTAGCAGCTACACAAGTTAAATCTATGCTGATAAGTTTTTTTTTTGGGGAAGTCCACATACTTGATACTCCCCTCAACCTACTACTCAATTGACAATGTTTCCCCCAAACTTTCAATTGGGACAATGCCCCTCCTAAACTATCAAAAAACTGACCATGTCCCTTCATGACGAAAATACTTTTTATAAAGTTAAAATAAAAAATTCAAAAAAAAAAAAAGAAACTAAAACTATATTAATTAAAAAAAAAAAAAAAAAAAAACGGTGGTTGAAAATTTAAATTTTTTTTCATTTTTTCTTAAAGAATTTTTTTCTTTCTCAAATTTATTGGAGTATTTTTATCTTAATGAAAAAAAATTTAAGGTCATTTTTGTATTTTGTTGCCCTTAGGGAGACATTGTCAATTTTTTTGTAGTTTAGGAGGACCATTGTCCCCATTGAAAGTTTGAAGGAGACATTGTCAATTTGGTGGTAGTTTGATGGAGTCATCTTATTTTTCTCAAAAATCATGGTAATGAAAGTTATTACTTATTTTTGATGCAACCTTCATATGATATAAAAGAGAAAGAGAATTTTAATCTTCCAATCCAACTAATTCCAGTCAAAATGTTACATTACGTCATTACAACTTTAAAAGACTGTATGTGGTCCTGAAAATGTGGAGTGTCTTATGCCTCAGCTGGTGGTTCTGGTTTGTAAGATTTGTAGAGACTGTGGATAACACAAGGAGTATTGGAAGTTGTTAAGAATTTTAATATTCAATGGAGCTAAAGTAATTTCCATGTGATGTGACCCTTTTGAAATTGAAAAAGATGGTGGCACAGTGATGTTATGTATTCGAAGGGTACCTAATTATATTGCGGTGTGAGGTATATGATTTTGATTTAATTTCTGCCAACAAACAAGGATCTCAACAAGCATTTGAGAGAAATGTTGCATACCTTTGTCCACAGAGACTTTGCCTCCCAGGAGGCCTTTCCTCTGCATGACAAATAGGGCAAGAAGGATGAGAAATACTGCTGCAGCCACAATCCCAACCACTATTATCACATGCTTGTTTTGGTCATCATCTGAAGGAGGTTTAAAATCTGCAAGAAGAGGAATTATTCCAGTCAACAAAATTAAAGGAACAAGCTGATGCAGTTTGAGGCAAACAGAAATGGCCTAGCGCAATAAGGAAATCCCAACACGTGGGCCTTTAGTTTTTGTTACAAATTAATATTCATTTGATACCAGTTTAATTATTAAACTAACTATTTTTTTTTAAAAAAAATTTGCAGCATTTTTACGTCATATATTTTTTTCTCGTGGCCTTTCTATAACTAGTTCTGGCCATCGTATTTAACATATGTTGCTTTGTAGTGAGGTTGGCAAACAATTCTTTTCTTCTCTGCATACAACACCCATGGAACAACATGCACTGATTTGCTACTCAGTAAGGAGCTGTTAAGAGATAAATGATTAGCTTTACTGTAATTATATAAACTAAAATTCTTTTAGAATCTGGCCAATTGCATTTTTACAAGCTTCAACAAGGTCTCTCTCTCTCTCTCTCTCTCTCTCTCTCTCTCTCTAATTATAAAATAAGACTTAAGTTCTTTAAGTAACAAGGATTTTAGAGCTTAGAATAACTTACTAGGATCTACTGATATAGCTGATATGAGAGGACCATAAACTCCTCTAACTGGGATGCCTGTTGTCCCTTTTCCAGCCCAGTAAAAGTGGATCTTTAATGTGTTATTCGTGACAGCCACAGTAAATGCCTTTAGAAGTGGCTTGCCAGCTCCACCTGCCTCATCTTCTATATTGAAATTTTCTAGCACCAACTTGTCCTTTATTCAAAAATATAGTAAGGATTGTACTCATTTGTATGCAAGGCAGTCAGGTTAAAATTTCATTTTCATTGCATGTGTAAGGAAGTTTGTTTACCTGGATGTAGACATCAAATATACGTTTCCCAAGGCTGCTAAATGATCTGTCATTTGTGAAAATAATCTCTGCGAAGTGGAGCTTAACAGTGTAGTTCCCATTCATGAGACAGAGTCCATAGTATGTCAGAGAGAGTGGAGAAACTCGTGCTCTTGTGTAGAGTTCTGAATCAAACAAAGAGACATTGGAGAGTGCAGAGGTATTGGTTTCAATGTAGATATCTGCATCTATGTCATTGTCCATGAAGTTCCCTGTGCTGCTAAATGCCCAGTTCTGACCCCAGTAAAACATTGAAGCACCTCTTTGTTCTCTGTCGGCTTCATACTTGTTACCATTGACATTTGCTTCCTTACCACCACAATTAATGTACAAGGAGTAGCGACCTGTTTAAGTTTTGATAACCCAGGAAAAAATTTAGAAATAGTATATTCTCAAACATTCTACAAATAAATATCGGAAGAAACACTCGCCTTAGTACTTTATATTCATTGTACATCAATAGCTCTCTAATAAGGTGGAATTAAATGAGTGTTGCTAAATTTGTTGTTAGAATTGAGTCCCACCTTATACCCAATGTCTCACCTTTTGTTTTCCTTTTCCTTTCCTGGGGAAAAAACCTGATCTTTACTTGTATTTTTAATAATATAACAAAAAGTTAAGAGAAAGTTACATAGCTTGAATTCATATCAATGATTGATCCAAAAAATTTCCTCTACTTTCATACAAGGAAAACCAGATCCAACTCATATCATCCATACAGAATCTGACAAATGAAATCTGTATCTTTTATATAACTACAAGTTGTAACGAGAATATAAGATGAAAATATACATTTCTTCCTTAATGTGCATTGCACCTCTATATGGCTCTCCATCTTTCTTGAAATACTCCCTTGTGGAATATTCAATTTGTTCGATTGTTAAACCTCATTTACAAAGTTTCTTGCTGTTAGTATAGAATGTCTAAGAAGAAGAAACAATCTGGCATACACTTTGTCATTTGCTGCATTACCATATAATTTAGCCACTAATCATGGTGACTATTGTTATCAAGCATGGATTCCAGAGTCATGTACATTATTCTTTCTAATAATTGTCTTTCTGATTGCCTCACAAACCACTTCCAGGCAACAGGCCTTTTCCCAATTACCATCATAACGATAGACAACTTAAAATACTCTTCTTTTACTTGTGCCCGGCGGGTGGGGGTTTGTTGAGGGTTTAACTAAGTTCATATATTCAGTCGAGAACACAGAAAAGCAAATGTTTATACAAACAACAGCTGAAAATAAAAGAATTTGGGCCCAATTGATAAACTTACGTTGATTATTTGCAGGACACGGGAAATTTCTTTTTAGGCATGGATGAATTCTACTTCTGCAACAGATGGCAGAGATGTTTGAGCTTATATCTTGATGGCAAACAAGTCAAAGGCTGAAGCTATTATTCATAAAGCACAAGAATTGACAAACTCTTATGGTTCATAAGAGAATATGTTATACAGGAACAAAATCTTACAATTTATCTGCTGATGAGGAGTAGCTCTCCACCATGTTTCTGCAAGAATGCATCAAATGGCCGTTGCTGTCATTCTAGTTAATGCTGATGGTTAAATAGAAAAATATAACTTAAACAAGACTCACACACTCCCACGGGGACATTCTACTGGACTTGAGCTTTCCCAAGTGAAGTTATTGTAGGAAACATCCCTGCATCCCAGAAGTCGATGAATAAAATGAGAACCCAATTTTTTTAAAAAAATCATAAACTAAAATAGCTGCCACAAACTTTTTGTTTTCTTCATATATTAAAACTTCATGTTGGAATCAGAGATTAAAGTTCATAAGAAATATTTTACTATCCGACCTAGAAGGTGCACCATATTTTTCACATCCTAAATATTACAAGGTACTCCAAATGCATCAGATCAAAGTGGAACTAGACAGTAATAAAAATGGTATTATCTTTATTTCTATTGAAGGCATCCATGTAATAAATCTTAAAGGGGGAGATGGATGTGTGAAAATAACTGTCAAGGAATTACGTACGCATTCTTGTTTCTTCCCAGGAGCCATCCGGGTATATTTCCAGTGAGCTTGTTCCCTGTCAAATACCTAGGGCAAAGCAACATTCATATCTTCAATGATAGTGCTGACGAGGTTGTTAAAAAGATATAAGCATATTTGAGACATTTGCTTACATGAAATCTACTTTTGCAAGTTGGACGAAGGATGTTGGAATTTCACCAGTCAAGTCATTAAAACTGAGGTCACTACATTATTAAAGCGAAGTAGATATTAGTTTCTAAAAGAAAAAAGGAATATCCAATGTTTATATTGACGTCTGAAGAGGTCTAGAAGAATCAAGAATGAAGCGTGGAATGCTAACCACAATAATCATGCAATTGCACTAACTTAGCCACTGGAAATGAAAATCTTAGGACCTTCTGCCCAAATGTTTCAAAAGTATCAGCTTAGAAGTCAAAGATTCATCCATCCCAAAAGAGCAACGCATTTTCAATTAAAAAAAATCATTAAAACTCTTGTTTGGTGTTGGCCAGAAAAATTCGTTGCATTTTTCCTCCTCCACTTCATCAGAACAGCAATATTTATAATATGCTAGAAAAATGAGAAATTATTTGAGAGACACAACCAGAGTATCATTGAGCTCATGAAATCCCTACCAGAAGAATTTTCAATTAAAAAATTTGTTGAGTACTACAAGAGGAAAACATTTTCAATTAAAAGGAATCACTAAAACCCTTGTTTGGTGTTGGCCAGAAACAGTCCTTGCATTTTTCCTTCTCCTCTTCATCAGGACAGCAAGATTTATAATATGCTTGAAATATGAAAAATTATTTAAGAGACAAACGAACTATATTGAGATTCTGAAATCCCTACCAAAATAACTTCAGATTTATATCCTACGATGAAATATGCCATTATTTTCACAAGAGAATACAGGCAGTGTTTGCTAGTCATCACAAGTCACTTACATATATATAAAACTTTTCCAAAAATATTTATTCAAATCTCTCCTATGTCCTTGGAATTTGAACCTAGTTTCTTCTTGCTGCAATAAACACAAAATCAGAAGAAAAAAAAACCTCCTACCTGTCTATCATTCTAATTGATCTTTTTAAAAAATCTGTATAGTATGAGATGAACAGGCTGTTATAAACTTAATGCCTATATATCTCGTGTTGCAAGGATCCAGGTAATGACGATGAATAAAAACCATTTCCGAAATTGCATTTTTCTGAACTAGAATAAAGTATTAATTCCACATGGGATTAACAGGTCAGGGTTTTCAAAGAGAAACATGGAGTATTTAGCAGCTCATCATAGCCAATTGTTAAACAACTTACAGGTTTTTAAGATTTTTCATATCTCCAACATATTCTGGGATCTCTCCATAAATTAGGCACTTCCTCAGCATCCTGCATTGCAATATTGAGGTTACTAAAAGTACCTCGATTCATGAATATCAGAAGAAGAAAACAAAGTAGGAATTCAACTCACAGTGTCCTCAGGGATTCCATATTACTCAATGATGGGAAAGGAGACCCTCTACCTTTTAAGTAATTTATCCTCCTAAAACGCATAGAAGAACATAAACTATCATTTTGTGTACTCTTTTCTTTTTTTCATTGAATAAGGAATTAAATGATAAAGTAGTAAAATTGCCTACAAATCAAGTAAGCTTGTTAAGGCAGAAATGCCAGAAGGGATTGGCCCCTCGAAAGAGCAACCCTCCAGATGCCTGTGACAGAGTAAAATTTTCTATGATTATTAATAAGAGCATATACGGTTAATGCAGTAACAAGGCTATATGGGAAAGCTTACAATTTTTCAATCTGCGTCCAATTACTGATGAAATCAGGTATCTTTCCAGAGAAATTATTGCCACTTACCCTCCTACACGTAGTTAAAAAAATTAAGAGGTACTCTGGGAATCATCATTGTTCCAAAAACATACAAAATATTAAACTTTCAAAAGAACAAATTTAGAAGTAATTAATTTAAAACTTCCAAAGATGGTATATTATGGAATAATCATACAGTATCAAACAGAAAATAAATTAACCCAAAAAACCAATAATTATAATTTGTTATATGTAACTCTTTGGAATCATGAACTTCTCATGCAACATTAAAGAAAATCAGTGTCATGATTTGGGAATGCACTAAGCACATCCATCTGATATTCCAAAAGGATTACTTTCAGTAGAGACTCCTTGTAATAGCCAAATTCAACCTAGCACACACCGAATATAGATCTCGTCACGTGCTCATGCAATGTCTTCACAATCCAATGTGTTTATATATATGACTCAGCTGTCTAATCCTTACTAAGTTTTATAACACTGGGTGAAAAGAGATATCTGAATCTAATGACGTAAGAGCATTCACATTGAACCCTTTACTTTTGGTTTTTCTCTAAAATTTGAACAAAACTCACAAAAACTGTCATTTAACAAACTATTCACTCAATGTTAAATTTAACATTTGTCAGATTTTCTCTTCAAATGTCTTGAGGAAAAAGTGAAAGTTATTTAACTTTTTAATGATATGTTTTCTTCTTTCTCCAAAAGTTAAAGGCAAAATGTAAAGAGGCAAAAAAATAATGATATTTAATCTTTTAAAGAGGAAAATTTTGTAACTTGACAGTTGGTTTCACCAATAAAAAATAATATTTAGTTAAACTAGAGAAATATTTAGAGAATTTGACGTTTAGTAGTTTTGAAAAGTGGCTAGTTAAATCAACAAAAGTAGATTTCTAGAGTTAAATTTAGAGAAATTTTAAATAGCTCAATGTGAATGCTCTAAAGATTTCTACAGTTTGGTCAGCTAAGCCACCAGTTCAACAATAATGAAGATGCTTACTCACATATCAATCAAGTTGGTTAACTTGGCAAGTGCAATTGGCAATTCTCCTGTGAAAGCATTTGAGGATAGAACACTGAAAGAAGAATTAATAGTGTCAAAAATACTATAACATGGGTTTTAATATTGGTCCATTGCGATAATTAATTAAGTGAAGAAGGTGAGAAAGATTTACAGTTTTTTTAATTTGGTCAACTTTCCAATTTCTGGTGGAATAGGACCTGAAAATCCGTTTCCTTCGATGCTCCTGTAAAATGTAGAAATTACTATTGCTTTAGATAAAGCACCTGAAAATGGTTTAAAGCCATTTATAGAGTTGGCAATGTTTAACCTAGCCATGCCAAACCTCCAATCTGCACGAAATAAACAGAGTGGGGGTGACCAGTCCATGGATAAGATTCACCATATACTCAATTCAATTATACATGAATATCCTTTTGCTTTGGATTCAACACCAAAGAATCCAGATATAATATGTTACAAAATTATATCAATTAGAAATAGGCTGGTGGATTGTTTCAAATTAGCCTCAATAAAGGGGCCAGACAGGCCTCTATTTCAATTGACATGATTATAAATGGGTTTGCCTTTTCTTAATGAAATGATGTAAATCAAACCCGAACCACCAACATCAACTTCTCATGGTTGGAAAATATATAGAATAGGAATACGAAAAACAATTAAAGATTGATTCCAACATACATGTTTTTGAGGGTGGTGATGTTGGTGAGAACTTTAGGGAAGGGTCCTGACAAGCTATTCCCCATAAAAGAGCTGCATATTCAATTAACGAAAACATAAAACTTCAAGCTGATTTGCAAATAAAAGAAACATTGACTGGTAATGGGTGAAAACTAGAGGAGGGTGCATACAGATCGACCAAGTGCAAGGTAGCCCATTGTGGAGGTATAGAACCAGTAAGGTAGTTCCGACTGATATCCCTATATAAAAGAAAGTGCTTGAAAGATTAGCCAGTTCATTATCCCCTTTAAATATGGTAGAAGGCATAGAAGCATTAATTTGAAATGATTATTGAGTTCACATTAGAGAAGAATACTGATTTGTTGCTTACAATTGCTTGAGGTAGTGAAGCTTGGAAAACTCTGGTGGGACAGTACCTGATAGATTTTGACCCTTCAAAGCTCTGCATATCTCTAAAGTAAATTAGATGAACATGGCATACATACATAAAGAACTATTTGAAATTAGAATCCATAGAGTACAGCTGGATCACCATTAAAAATCTCTTTGAGTTATAGGTTGAAATTTTGTTCTGACTTCCACGAGAGCAGGAAAAACTGAAGAATATTTGTTAAATTACCACTTATCCCAATAGTTTAAGCTGATAGGAAATAATAAATTTAATAATTTAATTAATATTTTAACAATCCCCTTCACGTGTGGACTCAAATTGTCCCTCTTAATAAGTGAGACCCAACACATGAATGAGATGTGAATTGATAGAAACAAGGTCCGAACTCATGATCTTTGCACCCCACCCCTTCTCCCTTCCTTTTTGATAGTTTATTGCTCGATTAGGCTGCATTGAGCAATCATTTGGTTTGTTGCTCAAGGAGAGTACTAGAACAAGTTGTCATTGTCGTTGGTTGACCGTTGTTGGTTGTATTGATGATCAATCCAACATTGTTGTAGGCGGTGGTGGTTAAGCGTTGTTCGTTGTATTGATCATCAATCAAATGTTGTTATTAGTATCAGAGCCAGAAGTCATGAGTTCGAATCCTGAGTACACAATTCATCCTATTTCAATTAAATATTCCCTAATTTGTTGAAGGCGAGTTTGAACTCGCACGTGACAGAGAGTGTTAGAATATTAATTAAATGATTAAATTCACCAATTCTTATTAGCTTAAGGTTTTGGGACAAGTGGTGATTTAACATATTTATTGTATATGTTTCAATATTTTTTTAGAATCATATCATGTATTTTTTTTTTTTTGATAAGTAATAACCAGATTGATATCATGTATCATGTATTGATACATGATACATGATACATGATACATGATATCTATTTCATGTATAAGTAATGACCAGATTAATCAATACCTATTTCATATCATGTATTGATTACCATAAAAGGTTTTTTTTTTTTTTTTTTTTGAAATGAGGTAAAACCATTACTAAGTTAAAGGAATGCCAAAGAAGAACATAAGAATGTGCTAACCCATAGTTTCAGTGTTAACCACAACAACTTAATATCATAATGCTTTTCATATCAGAGCAGATGACTATTAAGCCCATTGATCCAAACAGAAATAAAAGGTACAGGACAAATTAAACAAAGCCTAGCTATAACCTATCATCATGGCAGCAAAAGCAGGTTATCCCAACTCTCACGACATATAAACCCAAAATACACAAAGCAAAAGAATTTTCAGAATTTTCAGGTTATCCCAACTTGAAATTTTCAGAGGACCAAGGATTTTCAGAACATCACTTGACATAACAGGACTTCTAAACATACCAAAAAGAACCTCCAGATCAAGCTCTTGTGCTATATCCCATATTGCAGCACAAATCCATTCATTAACACATAAAAGTTATGGTATTGAACACAACTTAATTAACAATGATTTTGTAGCCTAATGATGCTTGCTTTCTTTTTCAAGAAAGAAATTTAGTTTCAACCATCATGGGATGTCGTACATATGGGCTTACGATACTTCTCTCACTTGTAGCAGAAAACACACAAGACGTACGCACAATAGTAACTAATAAACTATTGCATAATAGTTATTTGCATTTGTGGGCTCTATTGTATACTTTCTGTGTACATGGGTTGCGCTCCTTTTGGGCTTTTATAGAAATTGATATTACCTATAAAAAAAATAATAATAATAAAAAAAATTAAAAAAAAAAAAAAAAAATTGACTTTGAACAGTTCAGCAGATGAGTTTGTAACGTAAGGCCCATTACACAGCACATAAAAGTTCACCAAAAAGTTTATTTTGCTTTTCAACATTTATATCAAATATGCTTAATTATATACAAATTTAAAGATTATAGGTAGAGATGTTCCCTGTGCACACCGTGCATATTGGTTTTGTTAATGTTTGTACAGCAAGTCTATTTATTCATCTTTCATAAATCTATTATATGTATCTTCTCCTTAGTTTTTTCAAAAGAAATGGTAGAAATGTAATTGACCCAAGAATCCATCCCTAATTAAAATTATCCATAACAAAAGAGGGCCCAAAACATTAAACAAAAACATTACCACAGAGAGAGAGAGAGAGAGAGAGAGAGAGAGAAGTACATGCTTACGACATGACAAGAGGAATTGTGTTTGAAGGTGCAGTCACATGTGACAGTGCTCTCAAACCCATTCCTTCCATCCACTACCTTCCAATTCCCTTCTCCGCTGCAGGGGTCTATCTCAAAATCCCAATCTTTCTTCCCCAGTTTCTGCCCAATCCCTCTCAGTGCGTCCACTGTGCCATACAAACAAACCCAATACAAGAATCAGATCCCCTGTTTAGCTGCTGAGAAAATATAGGGAAAAAGAAAACAACCAAATTTTGAATATTGGGCCCAACAAACAATCATTTCCATTTCTGTCTTCATCACAAACACTATGTAGGCAATTAACAAAAGAAGCAATATTTTGAGACCAAACAAATCATGAGTGCATTAAAGACTGGTGTATTTTTGAGAGCTCAAAATCTGGCTAAGTTTCAATCATAGGCGTTGTTTGGGACCCGGAGTTCATTGAGGCCAATGCAATGAATCGCAAAATCTTGCTTTTCCTTCATTGTGTTTTCTAAGAGACCAAATGGAGGTGTGAAGAAGTTAGCGAATAATGATACCTTCAGCACTGTGAAGCTTAGCAGTGGCCGCCAATCCAAAAGTTGCAGAGCAAAACAATGTAGTGGAGAAGATGACATGTGCAAGAAGCAGATTCGGAGCTGCCATTTAGTTTTAGAAGTGTGCTCAAAGCTCAGCTTATCGATCTTAGTAGGAAGCCATGTGAGAGAGCAGCAAGTTTGGACGATGGAGATAGAGATTGGACAACGTGTGTTTATTGCCATCATTCAGTGTCAGACTCGGACCACATTTGTCGTTTTCAAAGAGACGCGTGTTGAAAAAGTGGACTGCTTGCTATGATTTCTCAAATTCTTGTGTCGTTTTCACTTTTCAGTGTGAACGAAGGAGTTTAAATATAGTGAGTCAAAGCCTCCTCACCATTCCTGTAATTCTCTTGGTTATATGCATAGCTGAGAAGAAATGGCGGAGCCCACTGGGCAGTGGGTCTTTAATGAGAGACAAAAGAATTCACATTATTCAAGTTTATAACGCGTTTGAAAGCAGTCCGAGGATTTTAAAATTTGTTTGAGATTGTGTTTGATAAATAGAATTTTTAAATAAAAAAAAATTTTAGTTTTATTTTTAAGTTTTTGTTAAAAATGTGTTTTAGTTATTTTTAAGTTTTTTAGACCCTTAATGACTTATTTGAGATTGCATTTGAAGAACTTAAAAGTGTTTATAACACTTAAAAAGCCTATTTGAAAAAAAAAAAAAAAAAGTACTTATTTGGTAAAAAAAATTAAAAGTATTTTTAAGGGTCTATAAAGCTTAAAAATGACAAAAAAAAATACTTTTAACAAAAATTTAAAAATGAAGCTTTTGCTCAAAAGCTCTTTATGACTTAAAAGCTCTATTTTTCAAACTCAATACCAAACAAGCTCTAAAAGTGTTTTCAATTTTTTTACTAAACATATATATATATATATTTCAAATAGACTTTTTGAGTGTTAAATCTACATTTAAACTTCTCAAATGCACTTACAAACATGCCCTTAATTGAGAGTCAACTACGTCAATTGGTCAACAAGTGCCAGCTATTAGCTAGCTCTTCTTGTCTTGTCCTTTAATTTCATTATATATATATATATATTGTTTGGAATTTGCATGGGGTGAGTGATATTTAATATTTATACGACTTTTATAAATTATCAACAAAGGATGGACATAAAAATTATAGAAAGAGAAAAAAGAAAATATAAAAGGCAACTTGAAAAAAGATAAATAAAAAAAATAATAAGGAAAGGAAAGGAAAGACAAAGAGCGTGGGGTACGTAGTAGAGGTCTGGTGCTCACAAAACGCGTCTACCTCTGTTGATCGATTGGCATTGCTTTAAAGATGGCAACCAAGTCCATGAAATTCATTGATTGCTACACAAAATCCACATTTTTAGATTCTCTTGTCTAGTGCTGCTAAAAGGTAATTGTTTATAAATACTTTTCACATTATTATACTAATTAAATAATTTAATTGGATTATATGACAGTATTTTGCCATGTTTATTTATTAAAACTTATAATATATATATTTTTTTTTACTTAAAATAGTTTTTTGCTGAAAAATGATTCTTACTTTATAAATTATTTATGGGAGGTTTGTGTGACATCTAATATTACTCTTTCAAATAACATTCCCACTTACACTTGTAAGCTTGGCTTGTCTTTCGGTTTGAACCTTTACTTATCTTTTATATATACAAAACCATGATTCGAAACCAAATTTCAATCTTGGTCAGTGACGGAGGAATGGGGACCGGTATAGGTCATAGTCCCGCCCCAACTTCACAAGGAAAAAAAAAAATTTATGAGGCAATTTTTTTTTTTTTGCCTACCGATCTCTCCCAACAAAATTTTTTGACCCTTGACCCTCTGCCCATATTAAATTCTACCTCTATCCGGCTATCCCTTATATGGGTAGTCCAATATTTGATTATTTAATTGAGCAACAAGTTCAAGAGCGCCTATGACATCCTCACAAACTCGAGAACAATTCATTATCTAAACTATAAATTTTTATTTATTTTTTTAGTAAAGTTCACTTAACCTCCTCAAACTACCATTACAATAACAATTTTCTCCCTCCAAACTATCAATTGAAACAATGTCCCTCTCAAACTACCTAAAAATTGACAATATGCCCCTCATGATAGTAAAATGACAAAATTACCCCTATATAAATTTCAATAAGACAAAAATATCCATATAAATTTTTTTAAAAGAAAAATTTAAATTTAAAAAAAATTGAAAAAATGTAAAATATATATAAATGAAAAAAAAAAATGGGGTGGCCAGCCACCCCGAGGCCTAGGGTGGCTTCGATCACCCCATGGGCTTGGGGGGTGGTTCACCAAAAAAAAAAAAAAAGGGGGTCGCCACCCATTTTTCCCCGGGGCCGCGAACCCCAGATCACCGGTCTAGGTAGTCAAGAACCAATCTCTATGGCCATTGTTGAGATGGTTCGGCCACCTCCAATGGCCAAATGATAAAAAAAAAAAAAAAAAAAAAAAAAAAAAGGGCTAGGCCACCCCATTTTTGCCTTAGGGGGGCCAGCAACCCTAGATCAGCCGATCTAGGGTAGCCGCAACCACCCTATGGCCGTTGGAGATGGTTCGGCCACCCCCAATGACCAAATGAGAAAAAAAAAAAAAAAAAAAATAAAATTCTGAGTTTTGCCTGGTGGATGAACCACCCTCAAGGGCACTAAAAATGGCTCAAGGTGGCCAATCCACCCCGTGGTGAGTGCCCGGACCATTCTCAGTTACCTAGGGGTAGTCCAGCCACCATCCAAGGGTGGTCCAACACCACTTATGTTTTTGTTTTTAATTTTTGCTTCTTTTTTTTTTAATTTTTAAATTGTAGTATTTTTTATTTTATTTTAATAAGGGTAATTTTGTCATTTTTCTAACACTTGGGGACATATTGTTAATTTTTGGTAGTTTAAAGTCGACATTGTCACAATTGATAGTTTAAAATAAATATTATCATTGTGATAGTAGTTAACGAGGATTAAATCACCTTTATCCTTATTTTTTTGTAATTTAATCTTGAAGTTTATTATTGTTTTATATTCTTGAGTGATGCAGTACAAACTGTTGACATGGAGTGACTTGTCAGCAATCAATTCATGTCGTTGTGGGTTTCATTATCATTATACGAATAAAAGTAAGTAAACAAGGTTGTCTTTAGTTTTGGCAGCCGACTCATATTTTTTTTTTTTTTTTTTTTAATTATCCTTTTCCGATGAACTACTACTCGATTATTATATATCCCTATCAACTACTAATTTATATTTTGATCTTATCAAACTATCATTTTGTTATCAAAATCTTCCTTTTGTCAGTCAAGGTCGTTAAGTCAGACGGTTCACCCATCATGTACGCGTCATATGCCTTGAATGCGTATGAATTTTTTTAAAGGTAAATATCATTTCTCCCCATAAATTACCATTCGATTACCATATACCCCTCTCAACTACTAATTTTACGTGCACGTGATGAGTTGACCATTCGACTTAACGACCATGACTGATGGAAGTGGGGGTTTTGATAATGAAATGATAGTTTGATAAGATCATAATGTAAAGTTGATAGTTAATAGGGTATATGGTAATCGAGTGGTAATTCATAAAAAAAAAAAAATAATAATAATTACCCTTTTTTTTTTCCAGTTGATTTGGTTGTTCTGAGCACGTAAACGGTAAAAGGCACTCCACTTTCCTTCTTTTTGTCCTTCGTTTTGAGGTGCCACACCGAAAAACTATAAGAGGGAAAGAAAAAAGTTTATAATCATCTTATCAAAACATAAGTTTATAGTTTTGTTTTTTTATTGGAAGAATCTCTTTTGAGTACGGTTGGCTTTATATATTTTGAGTCCTAAGACCACAAGTTGAAGTGATGTCTTCTTCTTCTTCTTCGTTTTTTTATTTTTTTATTTTTATTTATTTTAATATTAAAATTATATTTTTATTTAAAAATTAGGGTTAAATACCATTGACCCCATGTGATTTAATAACTTTATTTTTTGCCCCTTCGCCGGTACCTCAATTATGAATAAAGTTAGAAATGATAGCTCTATCAAACTTCTGTCCAAAATTTAATAGAAATTCACATCAGCACCCCTAAAAACTTGACACGCGTCCATATATCTAATTAAAAAATTAAAAAAAATTAAAATTAAAAAAATTAAAAAAAATTTAACTAAATTAACTAATTAATTTATTTTTTATTTTTTATTTTTTATAAAAAAAAAAATCGTTTGGAAAAGGGGTGGTCAACCACCCTTGGCCGTTTTGGGGTTGGCTGAACCATCCCTCTTGGCCACCCTCGTTTGGCCTGGGGTGGCTGAAGACTAGACGGTCTGGGGTGGTTTCAGCCACCCTAGACTAGACGGTTTGGGGGTGGTTGGCCAACCCTTTTTTTTTTGTCATTGGCCTTTTGGGGTGGCCGAAACCACCCCAGGCCAAATGGCCATCCCTAACAACCTTGTAAGTACTTTCGGCCACCCCTATTTCGCAAATCAGGGGTGGGTGAAGGGATGTAGTGTGACTTAGTGGGCAGCAGCGAATAACAATATTAAACAGCAGATATGTATTTATAGATTTAGATTCTATCAATGATCTAAGAAGATTTCTTAGATCATTGATAGAATCTAAATCTAAGAAATCTTCTTCATAAAAGCTAGATACTCTCTAGGTTTTGAAGGACAACAAAGAAGAAATTCAACTTTGAGTAATTCTTATCAAACAAAACTCATATGCAAACCAAATCTTTCTTTCTGGAGGCTATAAGCATGTATTTATAGCCCAAAGACTCAGAAACCTAATTAAACTACGAATTAGAGTCATTATTGCAATTCTAGACTTCTAATCCTAAAAAAACACATAAATACGAAATTTAATGAAATTGAAACCCTACGGTGTCCGTCCGGACGGGACTTATGGCCCTCCGGATGGCCACGTACATAAAACGTGAAAAACAATAAAAAACTACGGAGCTTGTCTGGACGGTTTCTCACATAAAGCCTAAAAACTAGCAATTAACATAGGTGCCGATCTGCATCATTCTCCCCAGGTTTGAGAGAATTCATCCTCGAATTCGGAATGTCCTTTCCACAGTCCTTTGAATGCCCTGTCAACTCGTTCCATGCTCCCTTCCTCAAGATCAAGACAAGGCAACACCCTATTATAAATGTGATGCCTCTAATCATTGATAGATTATGATAATTATTTTGAATGCCCCACACGCCACCGTACCATACTTTGGGCTTGCCGTGCTTCTTTCGTGCCTTTTTCCTTCCACATGCCATGAAGATACTCAAGAATGGGTTAGTCATTGTCTTCCTTGTGAACATATAATTTTTCTCATCCGCATAAAACTCATCACAATTACTTTTATGAGAATCTGACAAAATATCGTCTACACCAAGGAAATCAACATAACCTAATTCTTCATCATAAAAATTAGGCACTTCACCTGGAAGGTCTTCATCCTCCTTATAATATTATGCGACGTCATCCGTGGGTTCTTCCTCTTCCAATGGGTCATCCACTTCGGGGTAGAGTTTGTCAAATGTGGGAGAAGACCGATCTTCTTTGTACTCTTCCTCTAGGTTGGATGACTAAGGTCTTTCATTGGGATCTACCTCACTGACATCGTCATCATAGGTCGGTGGGGAATCCCAATCCACGAATCCTTGTGAAGGATCTTCGACATCTTCATACTCGAACTCTTTATTAAGGAACTCAGGCTCCTGAAACTCTTTATCCATAGATTCCTTTTCCACCTCCATCGAATATGGGTTTGGTTGATGAATTTGAGGTTTGCAAATAACGGTCAAGTTGGCCTGTCGCGGCATCTCCGCCTCAATCCATGCCTTCCTTTGTGGAGTTGGTTGCTCGCGACGAACGTCAAGACCACCCATGTTGGCTAACTGGTTAATGAGGCTGTCTATCTGCCCCCATAAGGTCTCTATCCGATCATCCATGTGTTGCCGCCAACGGATCTCCTTTTGATACCTCCTTTCTGCCGCCTCTATAGGCACCTTTTTTTTGCTGGAAATTTTTACCTTTTTTTTTTTGGGTGTCGAGCTTGACGCCTGCGTCTCGTGATATAGGATGAGCTTGTGTTGTTGGAATTCCTTCCGCACTCTGCGCCCTGCATAAGGATTGACAGGTTCACTCTCAACAATAAATTTGTCTCTCGCCCCCGCGTACCGCGGATTTGGTTGACGACAACGAATGCTCGGACCATCCATGTCCACTAAGTGATCGGTAAGGACCTCGTGTGAGCGCATGCTCCTTCTTCCGCACGGTTAGACCACTAAACCTCTCCTCCATGTGCTGCAAAAGAATTGCTGGTTGGTCCTTACGTGCTGCCTCCGTGTGCACGTGCACTTCATTCATGTTTGCTAGACAGTTACCCCTCCCCATTCATGGAAAGTAACTTGGGCTCTGATACCAACTGATGCAGCGTGATTTAGTGGACTGCAGTGAATAACAACATTAAGCAGCGGATATGTATTCCTAGATCTAGATTCTATCAATGATCTAAGAAATCTTCTTCATAAAAGCTAGATACTCAAAACAAAGAAGGAACTTAATTCTGAGTAATTCTTATTAAACAAAACTCATATATAAACCAAATCTCCCTTTCTAGAGGCTATAAGTATGTATTTATAGTTTTAAGACTCAAAAACCTAATTAAACTACTAATTAGAGTCCTTATTGCAATTCTAGACTTCTAATCCTAAATAAACATATAAATACGAAATTAAATGAAATTGAAACTCTACGGTGTCCGTCCGGACGGCCACGTACGTAAAACGTGAAAAACAATAAAAAGCTATGGAGCTCGTCCGGATGGCCTTAAGCTCCGTCCGGACGACTTCCCACATAAAGGCTAAAAATCAACTATTAACATAGGCCAATCTACATCATGAAGCCACCCCATGGGGGTGGCCGACCACCCCATAAGGCAAAATGGGGGTGGCTTTTGGCCACCCCTTTTCCAAAAAAAAAAATTTCCTTTTTTTTTTTTTTTTTGTAAAAATAAAAATTTAATTTAATTTAATTTTTTAATGTTTTTAATTTTAATTAAGTATATGGGCACGTGTCAAGTTTTTAAGGGTGCTAACGTGGATTTCTGTCAATTTTTGGATGAAAGTTTGACAAAGGTATCATTTTCGTCTTTATCTATAATCGAGTATCAACTATGATACAAAACAAAATTGAGGGAGCACAAAATAAAGTTGTTAAACCACATGGTAAAAGAGTATTTAACCCTCTTACTTTTTGGAAAGAAAAATTATTAATTTAGTTTTTATATTTAAGACTTTCCATATTCTTCTCAGGATTTTACAAAGGATTATAAGTATTCATCGTGTCTGTAATTTAGATTTTTTTGCGATAGTGATTTCTTAGGTTGGTTGCCCCGACGTGATTTCTCTCTTTGATTTGTTCAATGTGTTTTGTACTGTGGATGTGTGTTTTATCTTGTGGTTGTATTGTTTATATTCTCTAATTAAATAATTTTAAGGAAAAAATATAAAAAAGGCTCCCAAACTAACAGCCGTTTGCGATCGAGTCTCACAATGTTTAAAAGGTACTAAAGTAACTATCAAACTACCAAAGTGTGTAAAAAATGTGACATCTTATTTTATATTCCTATAATACCCCTATTCTTTTAAAAAAAATAATAAAAAAAAACAAAACTATTTTTTAAACAAAAAAAAAAAAACCCAAGAGGCGAATAAATACATTTTTTTTTTAATAAATAAAAAATTAGTCAATGTAGTTGGCTTAAGTTACAAGTCGCTTATGCGGTATAAAAAATATGGATAAATGCAAAATCAAACCATGTGCTTGGCTCAATTGGAAGCCACCTATTAGTAGGAGTGTTCAAGTGATTATAAACGGCGGTTATTGGCTATAACCGCTAATCGCAACCGCCTAGGCAGTTAGCAGTTATTTAAACAAATAACCGGCGGTTTTATAATCACTTTTTATATATGGGCTTTTGAACTTTTTGAGGTGTTTTAGGCTTTTATTGAGCCTATTTTTTGGACTTATTTTATACTTTTGGGTCAAAATATTCACAAAAAATATACAAAGAATTTTGTTTTTGGGCCAAACAATGTTTTGGAATAAGGTATGACCCAAAACAACATACTTTGAAAATCTAATTATCAGGCAAGGTTTTTTCTTTTTCTTTTTTTTCTAATCAAATATTGAAAGGAATACAGAAAATGGATTGGGAAATTCAAATACAAATTCCAAATCCAAAAAAACACCAACATTCCAAGTCCAGCATTATCCTCCTCAAAGATGAGTTCAAAGCAGATGTTGCATATTTGTATTCAAACTCAAGATGTCAATAGAGTTGGTTGTCAGGGTGAACCAAATGAGGAGTGAGGGCAAGCAAGACCAAATCTTTGACCCTCTCCTTAGAGCACTAGCAATAGATGCCTTATATGCCGTTTTCTTCCCTATGTTTAGGAAAAATTTAAAAAAAACACAAAAACCTACTTACATCAGATTCTCTACATTTAACCATCCTTCAAGGGTTGTTATAATGTTTCCCAATGTGTAGGGAACCAAAAGTGGTTTCCTATACATTATTTTAATATAAATATTTCTCTTTCCTCTCTCCTCTTTCATCTTTTTGTCTTTAATTGGAGATTGTGTTGGGATTTTGTGAAAAAAGTGAGGGTAGGTAGAGAACTTGTATTTTGTAAAAAAAAAATATTTTAATGGTATAGGAAAATGTAAAGGAATCTATTGTGAAATATATTTTCATAGGGAAGCAAAAAATAGTTTTATTCCCTAAACTTAGGGAAAATCAAAGGAAAGCTGTTGTTAGTGCTCTAATAGGGAACATATTTGAGGAGGAGATGCAGGTGCTTGATGTGGTTTGTATGTGGTCAACCAGAATCCTTTCAAAGTTTCAAGAGACTAGCCATATAGGGAATCTGCAACATTTCCAGAAAAACCAGAGTATAGAAAGAGAGAGAGAGAGAGAGAGAGGGGACGAGAGACTGTGAGACAGAGAGAGATAGATAGAAGGAGGCGACGAGAGAGAGGGTCCAGAGAGAGGGATGGGTGAGAAAGCTCAGCTCAGAGAGGGACGGCGTCAGAGCCAAAGGGAGGGAAGGAGGAATATGATGAAACCTTACACTTGCATTTTATACTTTTTTTTTTTTTTTTTTTTCTCTAAAACGACGCCGTTTTCGTTTTGATGTTATATTTTTTATATAATATATAGTTAATAGTATTATATATAAGGGTAGGTGGGTTAGTGGTTATTAACCACTTTCCCTATTTCTAAAATCGTTAATCGTAACCGCCTTAGACGGTTAGCAGTTTTTTATAACTGCTTACCAAAAGAGGTTAGTGGTTGGCGGTTATAAGTAGTTAGTGGTTAGCGGGGAGGTTATAACCACCCCGTTTGAACACCCCTACTAAAACGTATTGTTTTTTAACGTAGAACAATATTATCACTCGGTCCATTCGCAAATGCTCTGCTAATTTGCCCAATCACATAAAGAACATCAAACAAAAACCATTTTAATTTTTAGTCTAAAACTTGAATTAGAAGAACCCAAATTTACAATAAAACGTATTGCTTTTAATGTAGATGAACATCGTTGCTCACTTCCATTCACAAAGGCTCTACTAATTAACCCAAAGAAGATCACAAAAAATAAATATATAAAACCATGTTCAAAGTAATTTTTCCCTTTTTTGTTTTTTTAAAAAATATAATTATTACTTTATTATATATCTATACAGGGATGGAACCAGGAAGTTCGATGGCCTCGGGCCAGGCTAAGGCATAAAATGAATTTTTTTTTAATTGAAATAAAATGAAAAATATATTAAAATAATTAAGTAATGGTGAAAGCATGAATGGAATATATTAAGATTGAAGATCAAATTAATATGTAAGAACAAAATTGACCTCAATTCAGTTTTAACCAAAAACAAAATACATAAATAATTGTTTCATAATACATTTCAAATTCCAGCTCAAACATCTATCAAAATGGAACCTTTCGTTTTTTCATATCCCGCAAATCATCGATGATTGAATCTGTACTAAATGTCGCAGCAATTTCTCTTTCGATGTACAACATCAGAGAATCTGTTAGAAACTCATCTTCAATTTTGTTGCGAAGCCTAATTTTGACAATATTCATAGCTGAAAATGCCCATTCTGTAGTTGCGGTAGAAACAGGAAGAGTAAGCAAAAGTACAACAACTCATAAAACAAGTTGGTAGATAGTTAATTTTCTGGTTTTAACCAACCATTGGCATAATTCAGAAATATTTGACAATCCTTGGAAACTTGCATGTTGAACTACATTGTGCTCATAATGGTGAAGTTCTATTTCCAAACGTTCTTTTTCATGATCGGTAAAGTCTTGCGGATAAAACTTGTTTACCAATTGACATATATCATCAATTCTAAAAGATTCACGAGCAACTCGAGGATCAAGAGCTGAGCCAAGAATAAGCAACTTCACTGCATCCTCACTAAACCGGCGATTTAATTCTTGCAATTGAGAATCTATTACGGCACAAAAAAATTCACTCGATAATAATGCTTAATTGTAATGTCGGCTTGTTGATGGCGAGCTCAACCTCGTCTCTCCACATAACGAGCATTCATATCTGAAACATCTATGTTGCATTTATTGCAAAACGACTTCACATTGGCAAGCAAAATATCTCATTTATCATTTCTATATTGTTGAATACACGCTTTAGTGGATGAAACAAGATGCATGACACTTAAAATATCTTGAAATTTGGATTGCAAAGTCATACATAGATGATCAGTAATCTGCATAGTTTCTTTCATGAGATGTAAGATTAATACAAATTCAAATGAAGTCATTACCTGATGAATTGAATCCGCTTCTGCTCGTTGGGAAGAAGTAGTTCTCATATCAATGAGTTTAACAATAACTTCACAAACTAGACTAAAAATTTTGATCAAGTTAGAAACTGATCTCAAGTGAGAACTCCAACGAGTATCTCTAGCCCATTGTAAAGTACGAATTTGATTAAGTCCCTTTTCAATCTCAATCTCATCAATTTCAATCATGTAAGCATTTTTAGCAGCTTGGCCAACCCGCAATTCTTCAAATCGATTGCATGAGGCACAAACAATATTGATAATAGAATTCAAATTGGTAAAAAATTAATGAACACGAATAACTTCTTTTGATGACGCCACTAATGCCAATTGTAAACGATGTGCAAAACAATGAATATAGTAGGCATATGGACAATCATTTGAAACCAAAGCTTGCAACCCATTCCACCCACCTCGCATGTTACTTGCACCATCGTATCCCAGCCCTCGAATATTTTGAATGTCTAGCCCATGTTTAGACAATACAAAATATATACATTTTTTTAGGATTAATGCCACAGTATCAGAGACTTGAACAAGCCCAAAAAATCGTTCTCGCACAAAACCATTTTTGTCAACAAATCTTAAAACTATAGCCATTTGCTCCTTCATTGACTCATCACAAGCTTTATCAACAATTATGCAAAATTTTGCATTACCAATTTCATCACGAATTGCCTTTTTCACTTTGGTTGAAAAAACATGTAACATTTCTTTTTGTATTTTTGGTGATGTGTAAGAGGCATTTTTTGGAGCTTTAGCTATCACTTCAGCAATCTCTTTATTATATGAAACCGTCAAATCCGATATTTCAAGAAAATTTCCACGATTCTTTGAACCTACACTTTCATCCCGACCTCTAAAAGCAACACCTTGAAATGCAAGCACTCGAACAACATCAATAGAGGCTTTCAACTGTAGTTGATTGTTTGCAATTTGTTCAGAAGTGAACTTTTTAAACACATTTTGTATGTGTTGAGACTGGTTCTTCAAGTCGTCGTATGACTTCTCAGCAATTCTGTGAAATGAATTAGGATCTTTTCCTATATGATTGAGAAAAGCACAATGTTTTCCATCTCTAACTTTCTTTCAATTCCTTAATTCATCTATAGTGAATACACGTTGCGGAGGATGTCCAAATGGCTTACTAAAGAGAAAGCATGGCAAACAAAATGCAGCATCTTTATCACGTGAATATTCAAGCCATGTAGGAAATAGCTGGTACCACGAAGGTTAAAAGCTATGAAGGTGATCTTTTTGTCCAGATTTTGGGTACTTTGAGACATTAAGTCGGTACAGACCATTTCTAATGTAAGCTCGTCGAATTTCATCCTGTTGATTATGATCATAATCCCATATCTAACAACACAATCCATGATCAAATTCCAATGAACTAATACCAAATTCATTGATGTCAATTCTTCGAGATTTGTTAGAAGAATTTTCAGGCACTGGGATATCAGAAGTTGGCAATGATGCATCACCAACGTTGACATTTGAGCTTTGTGTATTTTGTTTTTTGAAAAAATCAAGTATTGTATTTGATTTTTCCATCACTTACAAATAAAATTCTCATCATCATCAATAAATAATAATACTAATAAATTCCCACTTGTTGATGCAAGAGAAGAGAATATTTGTTTGATTCTCATGGCTACATGCTCACAAGTCACAACAAATGCAATTAATCAACAAATGAGACAAAAACATGGATTGACACAATACTTTACTGTTCACCCAATGCAATGACACAAACAGTCAAACATTGAAGAAAAAAAATACAATACTTTAGTCTACACAATCTATAAAGTCGTAGTCTTCTCTCTTTACCTTGCACTGTTCAAACTTGCACGTTTGTTTCTATTATTTAACCTTTCAATTTGTTTATATTATTTCTATTTGTGATTTGTCTAATTTGAGCCATTTCAAAACAACTAAACAAAAGGGTATTTTTTCTCTCTTGCTAGAAAGCTTGATAGGTTAATGTTAATAAAGGATGCAAATCTAATTTTTTTTTTTTAGAAAAAAAAAATCCACCTTCATTGAAAAAGGAGTCAAAACAGAGCAAAGGAGCTCTGTGGGTACAATCAAAGCAGAGCATTCAACTCTGTATTCACCACCACAGCAATACAATCGAGAGTCACGTCCTCCCAAGATCTGTCAAAGTTAGAGCCCAGAACTTCCTTAGCAAGAAGGTGAGCAGCCGTGTTTGCCGCTTTGCCGACATGAGAGCACTACCAATGGGAATAGGAAAGAAGCTCCACTCTAATATTCACAAATCACAATAATCAGCGTAAAACCATTGTTAATCGAAATCCCGGAGTTAAGAGCATGGCACACCAATTTAGCATCTCCCTCAAGCCAGATAAATTGAAAACCCAAGGCTTTGTAGAGGAGGACAGCATGGAGGCTGGCTATAGCTTTGGCAATAGCTATGGCCAGCCTAATTGAAGAGGAGTATAAAAGCAAGTAAGCAACCATGATACGTTAATTGATTCTGAATTGAAGTTAGGGTTTCAAATTTCAAGAACTTACCTCCGAATCTACTACTTCTCTGAGGGAGGCTGTTGTTGATGCTAGGTGGGAAACTAGGAATCGTTCCTTCAGACTATGGACTTTGCAGGTTAGGTAAATTTTGATTTTGTTCTTCTTGTCTTCTTCTATTCGGTTGGCACAATGAAATTAGGGTAGATTGAAATTGGGATGAAGGGCCAAATTTTTTTTTTGAGAATGGGTTAGAAATTTTTTTGGTAAGGGGCCCAAGCCTATATTATTATTATTTTACTTTATTATTATTATTATTATTTTTTTTTCCCTTATAAAATTTTTTTTTTGGGGTTGGGGTCATTGTATATATATATATTGGGTATTTTAGTAATTTTTTGATACAATTCCAATGAAAGAAAATGTGTTGTCACCAAACTAAGAAATATGATTAGCTATTCTATTTCACTTTCTCTCATTCCCAGTAATAATTATTTATTTTTCCTAATGGAATAGTCATTTCGGTAAATGTTTAAGACATAATCCATCATTTCATGTATTAATTTTATCCTTTAATGATGGATTCACCAATAGGGAAGCCAAGGCATTGAGGATTTGGAATGACTATCAAATAAAAGTGAACTATGAGAGAGGGAACAATGTGCTTGTATCAATTTTAGAGAGCTTTGAGAACATGGGCTTTAATATATTGTAGTCTAGGGGTTTTATCTTAATTAAAGGTGAAAGGGAAAGTGGATCAGATGAATAACAAGCTGAAAGAAAAGTGGATTGTGTCATATCCCCAAACATAATAATATCAACAATAATGTAAACTAAAGGAACATAATATAAGACATGCACATTATAATCGTAAGACAAAGAATTTGGTTATGAAGTGAAAAACCCAAAGAATACATTAATGGAAAAACCACTTTGGGGCCTCCAAACCTAGGAAATCACTATGAGAGAGATTCAGATTATAAACACAAAATTTACAACCCGATGTAAATTATAGACTTTGTAAGACAAGAAGCCATCAACTTGCCTCCAGCTTGACAATCTTCTCGTGGTACCTTTCTTCACCAACTCCTCTGATAAGCTCTTCAATAGATAAATAAATAATAGATCTAGTTACCACAAAACTTGATACATCACGAGAAGGTAAGCACTCAACTTAAAATTTCTTCTCTCAAGAATCGCGGAAGCAAGCAAACAACCAAGCAACAAAAGCACAGTGAAGCAAGAACACATATAGAATAAAATCTAGGTTGGAACTTAATAAGATTGCTTAAACTCACCAAATGAGCATAAAGTTCTTTATACTAATCCTACAACATGCAAGGAACCCTTTAGAACAGTATAGATTCGCGAGATTCCATCATGACGAGATGATGACGAAATTCGAATATGAGATTTTGTTGTGACGACTGTAGAGTTGACAAAACGCTAGGGTTTCATCGCTAACTTTCTGACAAAAGAATTTTTGTCATGATGTCTTGATGATGTTGTGATGATGAAATCTCACAATAGGTTTAAGGGACTAGAAGAACCAATTTTCTTCATGACGGGATGATGACATAATCATGATGAAACCTTACAGAAAGTTTGAGAGCTTCATAGAACACTTTCGTCATGATGAGATGCTAACGTCATTATGATGAAACCTTATAGAAAGTTAGTGGATAGAGAAAATACATTTCGTCATGACGGAAACCTAACATCTTCATGAAGAAAAACCAACTCTTTAGCCAAATCCATCAACACTTCATCATGACAGTACCATGACGAAATCTTCTAGAAGAAACACCACACAACCAGATAGTTTCAAAACACTACAAAGACACTAAGAAAACATACATTTACTTTTAACACAACGAATAAGACAAATTTCTAAAACTTAACACAGGCTAAGAGAAATTGATAAAAAAGGGACAAAAAGTAGAGCAATAAATATAAAATGAGAAGAGAAGACAATTGAGGGAATAATATTTGTCTCCAATAAGAACAACCTTTTACATTAAAGTTTTGGGTATATGCAAAATTCTTATTAATAGATCACGTTGAGTTTTTATTATTATTATTATTATTATTTTGCATGAACATAACTTGAACCCTTTTTATCAAACCTTGATTTACCCTATAGTAGTAATAGATTATGTATGAGATTTGGTCCATTAGGTACTTCCTTATTGATTTTTTGCTAGTGGATTACGTATAAGTGGTCCTCATGGTCCTGGATGATGTTTGGGATCTAGTCCGCTTGGTACTTCATGGTTGATTCTTACAACTGGATGATGACTGGAATCTGGTCCGCCTGGTACTTCATGGTTGATTCTTACAAATTGATGATGTCTGGGATCTAGATCTGGTCCACCTGGTACTGGATGATGTTTGGAATCTGGTCCGCCTGGTACTTCACGGTTGATTCTTACAAATGGATGATATCTGGGATCTAGATTTGGTCCACCTGGTACTAGATGATGTTTGGAATCTGGTCCGCCTGGTACTTCACGGTTGATTCTTACAAATGGATGATGTTTGAGTTCTAGATCTGGTCCGCTTGGTACTTCATGGTTGACAACAAATCGTTCATGAATGGGATTGAGTCCTGCAGCTGGAAGCTTAGTAACCATTCGAGCATTTGATCTCATGAAGAGCACTGAGAAGATCATGACAAAGAACATCTTCGTAATCATTGAATCAACCTTCATTGTGACTGAACAATGGACAAGCGCTAGCAGTGTTGAACTAAAATTTACCCAGTCCTATTTAATATATAGGGCTAACTTTTAGACATTCAATGTATGTATTTATTGCTGCATGCAAATTTGGATGTATTAATGTTGATTTATTTCCTTTTGTTGCCTATTAGAATCTAACTACTACAAAAACTATATCCAACATTTATTATCTTCCAACCACCTGCTATATTCGTTATGCAATCAACAATTCAATGTAAATATTTTTTCACTCAAATATATTAATAAATTTCTTATAGCTACATGGTGACACTTGTGCGTCTTTGCATGTCCTATGAGAATTTAATTTAGATTATATGGCGACACATGCATATATAAGTTGGTGGTGTCGTTTAGACAACACATGCACAATCATATTATTACTTTTTCTTTTCTAGTTTTTTTTTTCCTTATAAGATTTCAACAAAATGCATCTAGTCCATGATGGCTACAAATTATCACCTAGGAAAAACAATATATAGCATGCACCACTACAACTTCAAACCAGCTCTTTTTGATCTGCTTGTAGTTCTATATATTCGTACATGAAATTCATCCAACTTAATCAATCTTTAAAAAGTGTAATGTGTCATTTAGAATGTAATGTAAAAGGCCCATTTTTTTTTAAGTGTTTGTGAATTCAAAGAGTTTTTAAATTTATTTTTTGTGATGTATTAAGAGTGGATGCTTATGGGTCTATTAATAGGCCCACTCGTCATCCAAAGTTAATGAATCAATTTTTTTTTTTCTTATATGTTCACACAAAGGGAGGAAAATGGAGGAGAGAGATTCAATCTAGTAACCTCCAATTCATGAGACATGGTCTCCAACCAATGAAGCTAGTTAATGAATCAATTACTCTCATGATTGGTATGTTTTAATGATTCAAATATATAATTTGAAAGAAATTTAGTGAGTTTAATGGGCTCAAATAGTAGTTCAGTATATGGTTAATGACTAATTAACTTTTTGAATAAAAATTAACAATTGAATTGTGCATTGTATTTTTCTATTAACTCACAAATGACTAGTCCAATATCCTATATCTACCTTTTCGGCTTTCCATCTTCATCGTACACATGGCTTTGACCCCTTTCCTGCATTAGACAAATAAGCCCAATAATGCTATCAATTATAAATTAAGATAGTCTTTTTTACGAAAATAATAATTACTAAACTAATTACTCCTCATTAACCTATGAAACTTGTAACATTCTTCATTCAATTAACCAATTTATTTTACATGAATAATAGCCTGACCATTTTATTAATATTGATTCATTTTGATATCACAATGCACCATGATGAGGTAATTAATCTCATGAATTCTTATCTTGAATTACATATATATGATGAATTATTTAACAAAGAAAACCTAAAAAAAAAAAAAAAAAGTATATTCTAAGCAAATTCTCTTGGCAATATTGAATATATGAGAAAATTTTATTGATGGAAAAAGTAACAAATTTAATTGTAACAACATATATAGTAGCATTTAGTTAGGAAATAAAATATGGTATATTTAAGCCAAGTAATTAATTAATGAGTTGTGCATAAAGAAGTAGATTCCATGCATTAGGGACTCCAGCAAGGCACCAATGGCTACAATCCATCCCATAGTGGCCTCCAATGCCATAGACGGATGGATGCGCATCTTTTCTTTGCTGGGAGAGTCGTGTTACATTGAGCAAATGCACTGGCTTTGACATGCTACGCAACACCTTCTCTAATACTATTTTTGCTGGATGTTGGTGTCTTGGATATGGATTTCCAAATATTGGATTTCTTTCTCCACTGCAATTCTTTCATTGTGCTTCCCCCAATCACTTGCACTGAATAAAATTTGGAGATCGATTGACATGTCCAAATCAAATATATTGTTAACATATATAAATACCTCAATTGTTTTTTATTATGATCAAGCCTACTTACTTGAGATGATATGGTGAGATTCCTTGGAAGAAGATGCTTTTTTTAGGATTAAAATTTTGATCAACCCATCGAGCCCACGTCTTGAGCCCTCTTTCATAGGCAACTAGCCAATTCATGTCTTTATATATATATACTTCCCATAGTCATAGAAATCCCACCTATATATCATCATGAAATCCAAAATTACTCATCGCGGATTTTAGTTTAAAGAAAGAAAAAATAAAATAAATGAAGGGATTAAAGGAAATCTGACAATTGTTTGTTTCCGGTGTGAAGCCAATGGCGCCATGAGTTGAATATCAACACGTCAATTCCTTCCCATGTTTTCATGTTGTCAAGCTTGTTGAGTTTCAAAATCCGCCCATATCTCGTGTTCAATGTTCACAAAAAATACATTCCACGTAAGCATCTCAAAAACATTGTATTCCTGCATATAATATACAATATGTGCATCAACAAAATATTAAGGGGAAAATCCACTTTACCCCCCTGAAGTTTTCAGAGTTTTTCAATTTGAATCCAAAGTTTAAAAATTGGCAATATACCCTCTAATGTTTCAAAAATTTTCAATTTAAACATTCCGTTACTAATTTCCGTTAAATTGGACAAAAATTTTAAAAAACAAGCTTGAGGGTAATTACGTAATTTCATATATGTCCGTCCAATTTGACGGAAATTAGTAATAGAAGGTTTAAATTGAAAATTTTTGAAACATTAGGGGGGTACATTGCCAATTTTTAAACTTTGAGGTTCAAATTGGAAAACCTATGAAACTTTAGGGGGTAAAGTGGATTTTTCCCCATAAAATTTAATTTGTTAAACAACTCATTTGTAATCATGTCGGACGTATATAGGGTAAATATCTTATAAATCCCTGAGTTAACGCGCCAAAACAGAAAATTCCCTAATTTTTTTTTCTCAAATTTTTACTCCCTATGTGAATTGAAAAAGGCAAATTAATCCATCCCATTACATTTTTCACCAAATGTTTAACTCCCGTCAGTCCCAACTAAACGCACCGTTATGCCATGTTAGCATATTAACTTAATTTAAAATTTAAATAATTTTTTTTTTGAAGGGGTGGCCAGAAAGCCACCCTTAACCCCTATGAAGTGGCCGCAAGCTACCCTTATGGGGTTAGGGGTGTCCCTAACCCCTTCGAGGGTGGCCGCAAGCCACCCCCAACCCCTATGCGGTGGCTTGCTGCCACGGTGCCACCCCCAAGGGGTTAAGGTGGCTTTCCGGCCACCCTATCAATTTTTTTTTTTTAAGATTTAATTTTTCAATTAAATTAATATGCTGACGTGGTAAAACAGTGGGTTTAGTTGGGACTGATGGACGTTAAAAATTTAGGGGAAAATGTAATGGTAGGGGTTAATTTGTCTTTTCGATTGACACAAGGAGTAAAAATTCGAAAGAAAAAAAAGTTCGGGGAGTTTTCTGTTTTGATGTGTTGACTCAAGGATATATATATAAAACATGCATTTTTTTTTTTTTTTTAATCTACCAGCCTAAGCATTTATATTAGTGAGCCAAGCTAGTCCCAAGAAGTCCAAGAGTGGGTTGAAGAAAATGCACCGTAAATGTGAATGTACGGAGGGGCCCCATCCTTTGAAGCGTGTAGTCAGAGATGGTGAAGGTGTTGTATGGGACGAAACCAGAAGGTATGGTGGATATAGATTGGAAGGAACTTGAGGCTAAAGCGGTGGCTACTATTTGGCTTTGTCTAGGAGATGATGTGATGTATCACGCCATGGACGAAGAATCTCCGGTGGCAGTTTGGGCAAAACTGGAAAGCCGGTATATGTCAAAGTTGTTGTCGAACAAGCTCTATCTAAAACAGCGGTTGTACGGCTTGAAGATGGCAGAGGGCTCGGATCTGAGCCAACACATCAACGTGTTCAATCAGATAATGGGAGATATGAAGAGGGTTGATGTGAAGTTCTAAGACAAAGACAAGGCGTTGATGCTATTGAATTCACTCCTAATTTCTCCTTCGTATGAGAATCTGGTTACAATTCTAACATGGGGGAATGAGTCCTTGGAGTTAGAGGACGTTACAAGAGCTCTGTTGGTGTTTCATCAAAGGAAGAAAAACATTGATGATAACTCTCATGGGGAAGGGCTAGTTGTAAAGGGTAACTATGAGCGTGGAAGAAGCAGTAACAAGGGTGATTCGAAAGACAAGAATTCTCAGTTAAAGTTTAGGAGGAAGAAGGACATCAACTGTTACAAGTGCGAGAAGAAAGGGCATATGAAGCGGGACTGTCCAGATTGGAAGAAGAAAAAAGATGTCGAGAATGAAGGTTACTCAAAATCTGTGAATGTAGTGGACGACAATTCAGACAACACTGATGGTAATATGCTTTCTATTGCATCTAATTCAGAGCATCCTGTGGATTCTTGGTTTTTGGACTCAGCATGCTCGTTTCACGTGACATCCAACATAGATTGGTTTGACACCTACAGGTCAGTTAATTATGGTATAGTTACTATGAGTAATGGTGCACATTGCAAAATTACTGGCATAGGTAATAGTAGAGTTAAGATGTTTGATGGTGTGGTTAGAAGGTTATGTGATATTAAACATGTACTAGAAGTGGAAGAGAATTTGATTTCATTAGGCACCTTAGACTCAAACGGTTATGGTTATAAGTCTGAAGGTAGAGTAATGAATGTGACTAAGTGTGCGATGGTAGTGATGAAGGGGTAGAAAAGTTTAAAGAATATCTATAAAGTGTTGGGAAGTATAGTTATAGGTGGAATCGCCTCTGTGGAGTCTGAGTCTGATTGTACTGTTTTGTGGCATATGCGGTTGGGTCATATGAGTGAGCGGGGCATGTTGGAGCTTCATAAGAGAAATTGGTTGAAGTGGAAAACTAGACTGGAAAGAAGGTTAAGTGTCTCACGACAGATAATGGCATTGAGTATACAAACGACATGTTCAGAGATTTCTATGAGCAGCATGGTATAAAGAGACATTTCACAGTACGCAAGACAC
Source organism: Corylus avellana (assembly GCF_901000735.1). NCBI lineage: Eukaryota > Viridiplantae > Streptophyta > Magnoliopsida > Fagales > Betulaceae > Corylus > Corylus avellana. The sequence continues at coordinate 16,761,160 of NC_081545.1, read as the reverse complement.
CACAGTAAAATCGTGTGGCGGAAAGGAAGAATAGGTCTATTGCAGAGAGAGCACGATGTCTCAGGTTGAATACTGAACTTGCAAAGGTTTTCTGGGCATATACAGTAAGTATGGCATGTTGTTTGATCAACAGGTCACCGAGGGTAGCACTAGATGGAAAAGGTGTAGAGGAAGTGTGGACAGGTAATGAGGTAGATTACTCTAGATTGAGAGTATTTGGTTGTCCAGCTTATGTGCACATACCTAGTGAAGAAAGATCGAAGCTTGATCCAAAGTCTAGATAGTGTGTCTTTCTCGAATACGGGAAAGGGGTCAAGGGCTACAAGTTTTGGGATCCGAAGGCAAACAAGGTGATGATCAGTAGAGACGTGGTATTTGAAGAAAATTTCATGTTGAAAAGTACTCAGGATGAAAAGCAGCAGGGGCCAAAAAGTAGTAGCAGTGATAAGCAGGTGGTGCAGGTGGAGTTAGAGACTCCCGTGCAGGAGGACACTTCTCAGGGTACAAAGACCTCTACTTTAGGAATTGAGCAGCATCACAGTATAGCCACAGACAGACCTAGAATATTACATATTTGAACCCCCAAATTTGCATTTATTCAGCCTTTAGCTTTATTTTTTTCGAATGTTTTTATTAGTTTTGGTGCTTTAGAGTTTTGCAGGTTGCAAAGGGAAAACTGCGGTATTATTGTGAAAGATGCAAAAAAATTAGAAAAATGCATTTCTGGGAAGTTGGGATCGAGCGCACAGCACCACGTTTGAGGGCAGTTGCGCTCGAGCCTAGCACTAAATGCTCGAGCACACGTCCACATAAGCCCAAGCGTGCAGCGCCCATGTGCTATGCTGCAGGAGTCCTGAAGCATGCCCGACTAAGCTCGAGCGCACCTAGTGTGCGATCGAGCGCACTAGGGTTGACTTGGTAGCGCCAAAACCCTAGGATTTTTAGTATTTATACTTTCTTTTCTCTTGTAAAAACACGTTGGGAGGTGCCGTTGAGAAGATATTTTCGACTTGTTGTCGTTCTTGAGCTCGTCGTGCGTTTCTCTTCGTAAGTTTATGCTTTTAGATGTTTTCAATTGAATCTAGTATGTTGTTTTTAGTCATGAGAGGCTAAAATCTTCAACTAAGGTTGAAGATGAAGCCTCGCCATTGATAAACCATTACATTCTCGTTGTTTTGTTCGTACAATTCTGATTTTAATGTATTCAATGTTTCATTTCAATTTAGTTATAAGATTAGATGCTTTTAATTGACTGTTTGATCATTAACTTTGCAAAAAATTGGATATTCGATGTGTTTCATCCGACGGATACATCGAATCATTCGATTGAAATCGGATATCCATTGTGATTTATTTATCAAACGGATACATTGGATGATTTGATTTCAATTGGGTATTCATTGTGGTTTGTCAATTGTTTGGATTCATCGGATGTTTTAATATATATTTTTGGGCTTTATTGTTTGTCGATTGTATGAACAAAATACGAGAATGTAAGGTTTTGATTTGTTTCTGTGTTTTTAGCTAACAATAATAATAATAATAGAAAAAAAGTGTTTTTGGTGTATTTTCGTTTCTGTTTCAGTCTTCGCCAGAGAAACCCAATCCTTGTCAAGCCGCTCGAGTGCACTTCAACACGCTTGAGCGCACTCGAGCACTTGGGCAGCAAGCAAGTCGCACCTGCGCTCAAGCGCACTGCACACTCACACTCAAGTGCATACCATTGCCGCTCGAGCGCACCAGTGCAGCAGCAGCATATCTGACGGACTAGAGCACGCCTACTCTCGATCACTCCTCACTTGCACTCGAGCACATCTCTGAAGACAGCATCAATAGACTGGTAGCAGCTAAGTTGAAATTTTTTGCAAATTCTTTTTGGTCCATTTGGTTAGTATTTTGTTTTTTTTTTGTTTTTTTTTTTTTATCTTCTTATTTTTGTAATTATTTTGCTTTTTTTTTGTTAGTTAGTTTATTTTAAAAGTTTTTGTTTGGTGTATGCTTGGTCGGAGATCCTTAAACTTAGAATTGATACCCTTAGACCCCGATATAGAAAGAACTCTTAAGAAAACTTGTAGAACACTTGTTGAGCTAGAGACTGTTGAGATTGGAGACCAATCTGTACCGGAGAATGTGGACCTCACTAGATCTCTGAGAGTTTTGTTCGCACCCATTGCGACAAACTAGCCTTCGTGTATAGTTTTTCCCCCAACCAATACCACCCATTTTGAGCTAAAACCTCATGTCATCCAAGTCTTACCTTCATTCCATGGTATAGTGTTTGAAAATCCATATAGTCATGTGAAGAAATTCCATGTATGTGCCACATTCAAATTCTAGAACTTTTCTAAAGAGTCAGTTAATCTGAGGCTATTCCCTTTCTCTCTTCATGATAAAGCTAAGGCATGGTTGGATTCTAACATGCTCGGATCCATCACATCATGGAAATACTGTTGAACAAGTTTTACAATAAATTTTTCCTGATGTCCAAAGTCAATGAATGCCGAAAGGAAATTAGTTCCTTCACTCAGGAGGAGGACGAGAAGTTTTCCGATAGTTGGGAGTGATTCAAGGAGTTGTTGATAAAATGCCCTCCACATGGATATGAGAAATGGAGGTTCGTTCAGTTTTTCTACCAAGGATTGACTCAATCCAACGGTAGTATGATCGAGTCTATGAATGAGGGAGCATTCTTAAGTTTGACAGGAGATGAAGCTTACAAGTCTTTGGATAAGTTGTCTGACAACTCCTAGCAGTGGGATTTTTCAAGTTGTCGGGATAGATCTACCCGTGCTCCCAAGAAAAGAGGCATCTATGAGGTGAAGGAAGATATTGATTCGGGGATGAAGATAGATGCTCTCACCAAGAAGGTTGACGCTCTTGCAGTGGGTCAGTCCATCAATCCTGCCAACACATTCAATGTTGATAGCTGTTCCATCTATGCTAGTCCTTTGCACTTAGCACACAATTGTCCATCTTTATCGGCTTTTGCCCAGTGCCTAATGGAACAAGTGAACGCTTTCATGATTACCAGAAGCAAGCAAGTGGACCTTATTCGGAGACTTACAATCCAGGGTGACAGAACTACCCTAATTTCACATGGAAGCAAAACCAACCAATGAAGTAGGGAGGGCCCCTCATCATGCCCAAAATCAATACCCTCCCAGATTTCTTCCATCAGTTCAAAATCATGGTCGCTCGGCTCACCCAGCGCCACCTCCTGCATCTTCGTCATAATTATTTATGGAAGACATAATGAAGGCATTCATACAATCAAACAGCTAGACCTTACAGCAGCTCAAGAATTTTACTATGGCCAATAGCCAAGCCATAAATGAAGTGAAGAACGCCACCATGGTTAACACCCAAGCAATTGCTAAGATGGAGAGTCAGATTGGATAGATAGCCAATCACTTGGGTGAAAGAGAAAATGGAAAGTTTCCTAGTCAGCCCATGCCCAACCTAAAAGGACAATATATTGTTGGAAATTCTTCAAATCCTGTGCATGGGTAGGAACATGTGCAAGCGATTGTCATACTGAGGTTTGGGAGACAAGTGGAGAATCAAGTGGTTCTGCCTTAAGAGAACCATGTTGTGCCTCAAAGGCAAGAGAATGGCAACAATGTGGAAAAAGATGTTGAGCCATCTAGAGCCGCACCCACTTTTGAGGATCCTCCAAGGTCGTTTGTGCCTAAAGCGCCTTACCCTGAAAGATTACAAGTGCCTAAGAAAAGAGGAAAATTTGAGGACATTCTGGAGGTGGTCAAGCAAATCCAAATCAATATCCCATTTCTAGACGCCGTCCAGCAAGTGCCATCATATGCCAAGTTCTTGAAGGACTTGATCACTGTCAAGAGGAGGACGAATGTCCCAAAGAAAGCATTTTTTACCGAGCAAGTCAGCTTAATCCTACAATGTAAGCTAACCATCAAGTACAAGGACCCTGGATGTCCTACTATCTCTTGCATGATAGGAGTTAGTCGGATTGAGAGGGCTCTATTGGATCTTGGAGCAAGTGTGAATCTCCTTCCCTATTTAGTCTACATGCAATTGGGATTAGGAGAGTTGTAGCCCACTTCCATGACGCTTCAATTGGTTGACAGGTCAATCAAGATCCCTAGGGGAATCATAGAGGATGTATTGATCAAGGTGGATAAGTTCTAATTTCTTGTGGACTTTATTGTGTTGGATATGGAGCTGGTTCAGAATGTTGGGATTCAAATACCAGTGATTCTACGGAGACCATTTTTAGCTACTGCTAACGCCCTGATCAATTGTAGGACGGGGGTGATGAAAATCTCCTTTGGAAACATGACAATGGAGCTGAATATCTTTGATATCAGCAAGTAGCCACTAGAATATGATGAGGTTAGACACATATGCTTGATAGAGGATATTATTGAGGAGACTATAAGTGAATCAAGCAAAGAAGACCCCTTGGAAGCATGCCTTGCTTAGTTTGGAGATGATTGGGATTTAGACCGGTTACTTGAGCAAGCAGATGGGATTTTGGAGTCTGCTCTAGTGATGAGCAGTGAGGAGGGGGAGACAACAGTACTAGAACCCCCCAAGAAGGAACTTAAGCCTTTACCGGACACCCGCAAGTATAAGTTCCTACGTCCAGCAGAGTCTTTGCTTGTGATTATAGCTTCAGATTTGGTGGATGCACAAGAAGAAAAGTTGTTCGATGTTTTGAGAGAGCACAAGGAAACTATTGGCTGGACCATTGATGATATAAAAGGAATCAGCCCCTCGGTGGTAATGCACTAGATACATTTGGAGAAGAATGCCAAGCCATCGAGGGAGCCATAGAAAAGGCTGAACCCAGCTATGCAGGAAGTTGTGAGAGCAGAAGTGATCAAGTTGTTGGATGCAGGTATCATCTATCCAATATCTGATAGCAAGTGGGTAAGCTCGATTTATGTAGTGCCTAAGCGGGCTGGGTTGACGGTAGTGAAAAACAAGGATAACGAGTTGGTCCCAACTCGTATTCAATCTGGATGGAGAGTTTGTATAGACTACCGCAAGCTGAATGCCACCACGAGGAAGGACCATTTCCTTCTCCCATTCATTGACAAGATGGTGGAGCGCTTGGTTGGGCACAAGTATTACTGCTTCTTGGATGGTTATTTTGGATATAATCAAGTCCCTTTGGAACCCTAAGATTAGGAGAAGACGACATTCACCTGTCATTTTTTGGACGTTCGCCTACCGTCGCATAACCTTTGGGTTATGCAATGCACCAGCCACTTTTCAACGGTGCATGATCAGCATATTCTTTGATATGATAGAACTTTTTTTGGAGATTTTCATGGACGACTCCTCCGTCTTTGGTTCATCTTTTGAGGAGCGTCTGCATTGCCTCACTTTGGTTTTAGTGTGGTGCAAGGAGAAGAACCTGGTGCTAAATTGATAGAAATGCCATTTTATGGTAAAGCAAAGCATTGTACTGGGGCACGTCATCTCTCATCGTGGGATTGAGGTTGACAAAACGAAGGTGGATCTGATCTCCATCCTTCCACCCCCACACACAATGAAGGATGTTCGTTCTTTTCTGGGCCATGCAGGATTCTACAGGCAATTCATTTAGGATTTTAGCAAGATCGCAGGCCCTTATGCAAGTTGTTGGTGAAAGAGACCCCGTGTGTATTTGATGAGGACTGTAAGCAAGCATTCGGGGCTCTGAAGAAAATTTTGATGTCCACACCCATTATTCAGCCACCCAACTGGGGTGTGTCATTTGAGATCATGTGTGACGCTTTAGATTATGCTATTAGAGCTGTTTTAGGGTAGCATGTTGATAAACTTTCCCATGTCATCTACTATGCGAGCAAAACATTAAACGATGCGCAACTCAACTACTCTACTACATAGGAGTTGTTGGCAGTTGTTTTTGCATTAGAGAAGTTCAGATCCTACTTGTTAGGATCTAAAGTCATTATCTACTCAGATCACGCAGCATTGACGTATCTTTTTTCCAAAAAAGATGCTAAATCACTTCTCATCCGGTGGATTTTGCTACTTCATGAGTTCGACATAGAGATTCGGGCTAAAAAGTGTTCCAAAAATGTGGTGGTAGATCATTTGTCTAGGTTGACTATGGTTTTCACCGAAGACGCCATCCCCATTTTTGAGACCTTCCTTGATGAGCAATTGATGCACATTGTTCACAATCCCGCACCATTGTTTGCTAATACAATGAACCATCTCGTCACCAGCCAAATGCCTTTGCCTTGGGGGTGACAAGATAAGTCCAAATTTTCAGCCATGGTGAAGTACTTTTTCAGGGACGATCCTTATCTTTTCAAGTATTGTCCCGATCATATCATTAGGAGGTGTATACCTAAGCATGACCAATCAAATGTCATATCCTTTTGTCACGATCATGCCTGTGGAGCCCATTTCAGTGCACAGAAGACCATTGCAAAGATTTTGTAGTGCGAATTTTATTGGCCTACCTTATTCCGAGACTCACACTTACTGTACCTCTTGTGAGCGTTGCCAGAAGCTAGGGAGTTGGAGCTTATCGTACAGCTTTCAAGACCCCGATTAACATGTCTCCATATCGTCTTGTGTATGGCAAAGCATGTCACCTTCCGGTGGAGTTGGAGCATAGAGCATTTTGGGCCATCAAGCAGCTGAATTTCAATCTTATAAAGGCTGGCTCACAAAGGAAGCTCCGACACGATGAATTAGAGGAGCTGAGAAATGATTTATATGATTGTGCAAGGTGGTATAAGGAAAAAATGAAGAAGGCTCACGACTAGAGAATTTTGAGATGATCCTTTGAATCTAGTGAGAAAGTCCTTCTTTACAATTCACGTCTGCATCTTTTCCCAGGCAATCTCAAATCTCGATGGACAAACTCATTTATTATTCGATCAGTTTTTCCTCATGGGGCCATTGAGATTGAGGATCCAAAGAATGGTAACACATTTAAGGTAAATGGACAAAGGCTACAACCATTTTTGGAGTTGAAGAGTCTGGATATTGAGATGACACTGTTGGAGGATCCTAGTTATCTGGAGTGATTGTCCTCTATTGTGGAGAGTTTGGTTGAAAACTGTAAACTTAGCGCTTGTGAGAGGCAACCCTCATTCTTTTAGTCCTTGTCATTTGATTTTGTTGGTTTGTTTTGTTTTTCTTTTTGTTGTATTTTTTCAGGACAAGTGTCTGTTATTCAAGTTTGAGGGAACGTTCTCTTACGTGACGCCCGACATGTGCCACGCATTTCGGTATTGTATTTGTGGTCACATTGAAGACAATGTGTCACTTTAGTTTGGGGGTGGGGAAGACATTTCTGCCTGTTTCTTGTTATTTTTATGTTGTTAAGAAAAAGAAAAAAAAAATTGTGCTATGTTGTTGATTTGAGCATAAGTTACACCTTAATTGTGGTTTACATGTCATTGGTTTGTCTAACATTTGGAACACAACATGTCATTAGAAATCTGAGCTTTTGACTCATTTTTTTTGGATTAGAGAGACTTCACAAGTCCGAGTTTATCATCACAAGCACATTAGTATAGAGTTTGTGAAGTATGAGATTTGAATTGATTAGGGTGTATTTTGAGATTTGTAGGATGAGTTGTTGATGAAACCTGGGCTTAAAAATATATAAAAAAAAAAAAAAAAAAAATCGGTTTGAGCTACTGATTGAGTAACCGGACCTGATGCCTCACTAAGCATTGAATGTTAGCATAAAAAGCTGAGAAATTTAACTTGGTTGTTTGTTTGGATAGTTTGGTTTCGTAGCCTTTTTGACTTGAGTAATTAAGCCCTTAGAGATGTTTCTACAGCTAGTGCCCTAAAACCATCTGGTTTGGGAGTCACTGGCCCAACATTTGTTACATAGGTCAATTAGAAAGTTTAAGGGAGTCGAGTATTACCCAGCCTACACAAAGAATGCCTATCTTGATTTAAGCCTTGGTTGTTTTCATCTGAGTGAAGTCCTATGAATTTTGAGGTACACCAAACTTTGAGAAAAAAAATTGAAGCCTTATGATTGTATGTTAGTCGCACTTTGCACTTATCGGAACATGTGTTGTCTCAAATTTCTATCTATGAGTTGAATGATTTTTGGATGTCTTGATGATGTGATTGTGGTGTTCACTGTGTTAAATCTGCTCATGATGTAAGAACCATGTGTTTGTGTGGATGTTCATGTTTGTCAATAACATAGTGCTAAAAATGTTTGTGGGTATCATTCCTGTTAAGCCCTCACGAGACTTCAATCGTCCTCTAGGGATGCCTAGGGGTTTAAAAGGCTTGTTGCATATGTTAAATGCAATCGTTTCTCCCACAAGAGCGGACTTATGTGTCATGTTTTGATTTTGTTTTGCTAAGGGACTAGCAAAAAATGTAAGTTTGAGGGTATTTGATGAATGCCAAATATTGCATATTTGGACCTCTTGATTTGCATTTACTAAGCCTTTAGCTTTATTATTTTTTGATGTTTTTATTAGTTTTGGTGTTTTAGTGTTTTGCAGGTTGCTAAGGGAAAGCTACGGTATTATTTTGAAAGATGCAAAGAAATTGGAAAAATGCATTTCTGGGAAGTTCGGATAGAGCACATAGCACCACGCTTGAGCGCACGTCCATATAAGCCCAAACGCGCAGCGCCCATGTGCTACGCCGCAAGAGCCTTGATGCACGCCCGAGTACGCTTGAGTGCACCTAGTGTGCGATAGAGCGTACTAAGGCTGACCTGGCAACGCCGAAACCCTAGGATTTTTACTATTTATATTATTCTTTTCTCTTGTAAAAACACGTTGGGAGGCGCCGTTGAGAGGATATTTTCGACCTGTTGTAGTTCTTAAGCTCGTCGTATGTTTCTCTTTGTAAGTTTATGCTTTTAGATGTTTTCAATTGAATCTAGTATGTTGTTTTTAATCATGAGAGGCTAAAATCTTCAACTAAGATTGAAGATGAATCCTCACCATTGATAAACCATTACATTTTCGTCGTTTTGTTCGTACAATTCTGATTTTAATATATTTAATGTTTCATTTCAATTCAGTTATAAGATTAAATACTTTTAATTGATTGTTTGATCATTAACTTTGCAAAAAATTTGATATTCAATGTGTTTCATCCGGCGGATACATCGAATCATTCGATTGAAATCGGATATTCGTTGTGATTTGTTTATCAAATGGATACATTGGATGATTTGATTTCAATTGGGTATTCATTGTGATTTGTCAATTGTTTGGATTCATCAGATGTTTTAATATATATTTTTGGGCTTTATTGTTTGTCGATTGTATGAACAAAATACGAGAATGTAAGGTTTTGATTTGGTGCGGTGGATTCTGACAATCCATTTGATTTACAATCAATTTTCATTTGGTTTATATTTTTATCACGACAAAATCACACAAATTTGGAAATAGGTTAAAATAGGATTAGGTTAGATAGAAATTGATTTTCAAAATGCAATTCCTTGTGGATTCGACCTCGCATTTGCACACACTATATTGCAAACGACTTGTGTGCATGCGAGTACTTTTAAAACTTAGAACACAGGCCACCATTCAGGTACTGTTATGAAGACATGGTTTTCTATGCTCTTGTCATCAGCAGTGGAGATTCTACCACTTTTCAAGAGGCTATCAATAGCCAAGAGAAGAGCAGATGGGTGGGTGCTATGGCAAAGTAGATGGAATCCCTACAAAAGAACCAAACGTGGGATTTGGTGAAGCTTCCAGCAAGGAAGAGGGGGATATGGTGTAAATGGGTGTACAAGGAAAAGGAAGCAATATCAGAAAAAAAGGGGGAGAAAAGTTCAAGGCTTGCCTAGTGGCAAAGGGTTATGCACAGCAGAAAGGGGTTGATTACGAGGAAATATTTTCCCCAGTAGTCAGACATACTTCTATCTGAGCAGTATTGGTGTTGGTAGTTCATTATGACATGGCATTTGAGTAGATAGATGTGAAGACAACTTTTCTCCATAGTGATTTGGAGGGGCAGATTTACATGGAGCAGCAAGAGAGGTTCAATCTACCTAAATAGGGTCACTTGATATGTAAATTGAAAAAGTCACTTTATGGGTTGAAGCAGTCTCCAAGGCAGTGGAATAAACGGTTTGACTCCTACATGATCAAAATTGGCTACAAGAGATGTGAGTATGACTGTTGTGTTTATGTGAGGAGCCTTGATAATGGCTCATTTATTTTTTTGTTACTGTATGTGGATGATATGCTTATTGTAGCAAAGAGTATAGTGGAGGTCAACAAACTAAAGGTTTTGTTGAGTAGAGAATTTGACATGAAGGATTTGGGTGTAGCCAAGAAGATTCTTGGGATGGAGATTCACAGGGACAGGGATGCCAAGAGATTGTGGCTATCTCAGGCCGGCTATGTGAAGAAGGTGTTAGAGAGGGTTTAACATGGAGAATGCAAAACTAGTGAATACACCTTTGGTGAATCATTTCCGTTTGTCTACCTCACAGTGTCCAAAGACCGTTGAAGAAACTGAAGACATGTCTAAGGTCCCATATGCTAGTGTAATGGGGTGTCAGATGTATGCTATGGTATGTATCAAGCAAGATTTGGCTCATGCAGTGAGTGTGGTAAGCAAGTACATGGCAAATCCAAGGAGACAGCACTGTGATGCAGTTAAATGGATTTTCAGATACTTGAAAGGTACTACAGACTACGACATCACTTTTGTCAGACAAAAGAGTGATTTGTCAGTTGTGGGATATGTGGATGTAGATTATGCAGGGGACTTGGATGATAGGAGGCCAACCACGGGTTATGTGTTCACTGATAAGCGCCGAATGTTGCACATTCAAGCCCCTTAATTTGCATATGTTAATTCCTTAACGTTGTTATTTGTTTGATTTTGTTTTGTTTTTGTGTTTTCAGGTTATAAATAAAGATGCAATTAATTCCATTGATTTTGGGCTTGAAAGCCCACTTTGAGATGATTAAGCTTAGCCAATCATAATAGAGGACCTATATGTTGTGGTTAAGTTTAATCAAATAAAGGAAGGGATTAATCCAGAATTTCTCAAATTGGAGTCAAAATCGGATTGGATTCAATTTTGGATTCTGCATACGTCTCGGTATTTTGGCCATAACTTTCAGCTCAAATATCCAATTGAGGTGATTCAAGCGGCACTAGAAAGCTAACTCAAATTTATACAAATCATTGTGAAATATCATTTTCCTAATTCGGAGCGCTGCATTGCCAAAATCGCCCCGCAAGATAGGAACGCAATTCTGGGCGAATCCTATTCCGATTTGGACTTAGGTTTTCTTTATCCTAATTGGACTTGGACTTAAATCTCCGAAATTTATAGGATTACTAGGGCTTCTAGGACTCTCCTAAGCCCTATAAATAGGCCTCTAAGCATTGAAAAAAGACACCGCCTCTTAGAGTAAAATTCAGTAAATTGTCTTTGGAGCTTAGGAGATCATGAGCGGCTAAACCCCTTCGTGGGGTGTTGATGTAACCCTATCCAAGCACAATGGTTTGATTGTATTTAATTTCTAGATTTTCAATTTATGCATGTTGATTGTATAACTATGAGAATTGCTACATTTTGATTATGTTCTTAATTATTAAATGCAATTGTTCTTAAATTCCAAAATCAATATTTGTGAAATTCTTCTCTTGTCTTAGAAAGTATTTTACTTTTATTGATCTCAAATCATTCTTGTTTTCTGTGATTATGAGGATGATGGTTATACAATGGTTTTAATTGACATATGATCAATAGGATTTGATAGGCCATGCCTAGGGAAGACGGATTGTACTACACCCTAGTTTAGTGTAATTTAGGTAGACAATCCCTGCCAACCGAAGATGGGTTACACTTATTCATTGATTATATGTATCCTATTAAAGAATTTGATAATTTATACCTAGGAAAGACGGGTCGTACCGCATCTTAGTGGTTAGGTGGACGATCCGTGCCAACCGAAGATAGATTATGCTTATTCTTTAATAAGGTAGTTTCTTGTTTATTTATAACATACATAGAATGAATTTCTGGGATTAATTATGATTAGCCATTGTTGTGCGGATAGAGGTGAAGTCAATACCCTACACTCTCTCTTATTTTAAATCTCTTTTATTTTCATGCACTTTAAGTTTTAAAGAAAATCAAATCAATTCTCTTTTTAATTAAGTTAATCTTGATCTTTCAAATTTGATAATAAAACCCCTGTAGTCCTTGAGGTTCGACACCCTCAATATAGCCCTATCCTACAGGATTCGTACTATTGCGAGTGGTTATTTTTATTATTGATATTTTTGGACACAAAAATACCACATCAAGGTAGATTACTCTGGTTTGAAAGTATTTGATTGTCCAGCCTATGTGCACATACCTAGTGAAGAATGATTGAAGCTTGATCCAAAGTCTAAATAATGTGTCTTTCTTGGATACAAGAAATAGAGGAAAGGGGTTAAAGATTACAAGTTTTGGGATCCGAAGGCAAACAAGGCGGTGATTAGTAAAGACGTGGTATTTGATAAAAATTCCATGTTGAAGAGTACTCAGGGTAAAGAGCAATAGGTGCCAGAAAGCAATAGCAGTGATAAGCAGGTGGTGGAGGTGGAATTAAAGACTCCTGTATAGGAGAACACTTTTTAGGGTACAGAGACCTCTACTTCAGGAGTTAAAGAGCATCACACTATAGCCACTGACAGGCCTAGATGCACTATCAGGCCACCAACCAGGTACGGTTTTGAAGATATGATTTCTTATGCTCTTATCATCAGCAGCGGAGATCCTACTACTTTTCAAGAAGCTGTCAATAGCCAAGAGATGAGCAAATGGGTGGGTGCTATGGCAGAAAAGATGGAGTCTCTGCATAAAAACCAGACGTGGGATTTGGTGGAGCTTCGAGAGAGGAAGAGGGTGATAGGGTGTAAATGGGTGTTCAAGAAAAAGGAAGCAGTATCAGAAAAAGGGGAGTAAAAGTTCAAGGCTCGCCTAATAGCAAAGGGTTACTCACAGTACAAAGGGATTGATTATGAGGAAATATTTTCCCCAGTGGTCAGGCATACTTCCATTAGAGCGGTATTGACATTGGTAGCACATTATGACATGGCATTGGAGCAGATGGATGTGAAGACGACTTTTCTTCATGGTGATTTGGAAGAGCAGATTTACATGGAGCAGCCAGAAGGGTTTAGTCAACCTGGACAAGAGCATTTGGTCTGTAAATTGAAGAAGTTACTTTATGGGCTGAAGTAGTCTTCAAGGTAGTGGTATAAGCGGTTTGACTCCTATATGATCAGAATTAGCTACAGGAGATGTGAATATGATTGTTGTGTTTATGTGAGAAGCCTTGATGATGGCTCATTTATTTTTCTGTTACTGTATGTGGATGATATGCTTATTACAACTAAGAGTATAGTGGAAGTCAACAAATTGAAGGTTTTGTTGAGTAGAGAATTTGACATGAAGGATTTGGGCACAGCCAAGAAGATTCTTGAGATGGAGATTCGCAGGGACAGGGATGCCAAGAGATTGTGGCTATCTCAAGCCGACTATGTGAATAAGGTGTTGGAGGTTTAGAGCATGGAGAATGCGAAATTGGTGAGTACACATTTGGTGAATCATTTCTGTTTGTCTACCTTACAGTGTCCAAAGACAGTTAAAGAAACTGAAGACATGTTTAAGGTCCCATATGCAAGTGCAGTGGGGTGTCTGATGTATGTTATGATATGTACCAGGCCAAATTTGGCTCATGCAGTCAATATGGTGAGCAAGTACATGGAGAATCCAAGGAGATAGCACTAGGATGTAGTCAAATGGATTTTCAGATACTTGAAAGGTATTAGAGAGTATGTCATCACTTTTGTCAAACAGAAAAATGATTTGTCAGTCGTCGGGTATGTAGATGCAGATTATATAGGATTATATAATGGATTTGGATGACAGGAGGTCGACCACAGGTTATATGTTCACTCTTGCAGAAAGGCCCATATGTTGGAGGTTTATGATCTAGTCCATGGTTGCGATGTCCACGACTGAGGCGGAGTACATGGTCACGGCTGAGGCGGAGTACATGGTCGCAGCTGAGGCTACAAAGGAAGCTTTGTGGCTTACAAGGTTAGTCAGGGAGCTGGGTATTCAACAAGGTGGAGTTCCATTGCATTGTGACAGCCAAAGTGCTATTTATTTGGCAAAGAACCAAGTGTATCAGTCGAGAACCAAGCACATCGATGTGAGGTTTCACAAGATCAGGGAATTGGTTGTTACAGGTGAATTGTTACTTGAAAAGATTCTCACTTTTAAAAATGCAGCGGACATGTTGATGAAGCCTATTACCACAGACAAGTTCAAGCATTGCTTGGACTTGACAAATGTCTTCAGGTGCTAGAAAGAAGAGGAAAGGAGGCGGCATTCCCAAATCTATTAGTTCCAGATGGAGGCCCAATACTTGATTATCTTCAAAGAGGTGAATACTCACCAAGGTGGAGATTGTTTGAACAAATGGCTCATATTCTACTATTGACTCATTGGGTGTAAGTTTATGTGGGTCTAGGGACAAATAAGTTGTGAGGGGAAATTTTGAGGTTGTCCAAAATACTTAGAATTAGGTTTTTCCTATAAATATGTTATGTTGTAACCCTAAATCATTGAATAGTAAAATATAGCCACACTCTCTCCTGTGGACGTAGGCACATTGTCGAACCACGTAAATGTGTGCCTCGACTCTCTCTTGATCTCT